>NC_056725.1:192017622-192022622 GCF_019279795.1 Protopterus annectens | reverse complement strand
TATAGGCACTGCAAATGTCACCCACTCAAAAGCAAAGCAGATTGCATACACAAAAGGGTGTGCAGGGTCACTAAAGCAGAGGTCATATTATAACTCCCCCAACCTTTCAGTCAAAGCAAATATTTATACATAAAGTCAAGTAGCAGCATTATTGCAGCAAACATGTCAAGTGCCTGTGTATGGGTCAAAATAAGCATACAGATCACATGGTTGGATATGAGTATTGAAACACTATCTTCACAGGGGGCATTACATGTAAGGGAGAGCACAGGTGGTGTTCAGTTATGCAGTCATATTATGCAAGTGGAGTGACCAGAATGCTTGATGTGCATACTTCAAACAATAGCACGCAATGTCGTGTTGTCATGCAGAAAGGTCATGGTGAAGGGGGTACATTAGAAATGAACATCAGTAAGTATGGAAAGTGTGCCATGAGAATACATGAAACACCAGTCAAGATCCCAAACAGTTGGAAGAATCACAATGACTACCACAGTGTGTGGATATGAATCACATGTGTGACAGACTATCATTTTGGCAGAAGTGTTCCAGCACAGTACACCTACAGACCAATGATGCTACAGTACACATAGATGCACATAAAGATATGCATATGACATGCAAATGTGTAAGACATAGCCAAAAGCTGTAAGGGGTATGGAAAGTGGTCACATTATGAACAGTGTAATAATGATCAACATGATTGAAAAAGTAGTCACATAAAAACAGGCACATCTGAGTAAAGCCATCACACATGCACTTGTTCCCAACACAATATGGACTGGAAGTGTGACATTAAAGATGCAGCAAAATGCATGCATCAAGGGGAAGAGGTCTGCGACATATGATGTTTGCACGTGACGTGATGCAAGATGTTTGAAAGTGACACAAACAACACAGTCATGTACAACAGGAAAACAAAATGTAGCATAGGCACAGACAAAAATCAGTGTCGATTACATAACCATATGTACTGCCATGCAAACCTATGACAACACACTCACAAAAGAGGATATGGCTGTAAAAGTTAACTGCACTGACTGGCAAAAAGACAGTCTGCTGGGGTACACCTATAGCACAGCACAAGGAGGAGTAAGACACAATTGTATTACTATCAGGGGATTATTGAGGGGTATTTGGGGACTACAAATTTACAGTTATACAAAATACTGCAGGCATATTATGCAGAATGAGAACAGCAATGGAATGTAAACAGTTGATACTAGCACCAAAGGTGTACACACTGCACAAAATAAATGGAAGGCACAAGACAGTGGTCTTGTACAAAAAAATGAGGCTGAGCACTAATGTGACACAGTGCAATTGCTATTACATATGAGAGGGTAAAAACATGACACTCAAATCATATTTGCATGTCATTTGAACACATTAGTGCCATATAGCACTGAGACAGGCTACCCACAGGTGCACAAACTAAGCATACATTCTGAAAATGTAATTGAACTACACAATACATGGGACACAAAGGCACAATGCACAGAAGTCACATGGACAGACTGTACATGAGAGGGCCTGACACACCATTGTTTTACTTACTGCAGCCTATCTGCTGTATCTGATATGGCAAAAACATACATAATGTCAGCATGGCACCAAAGATGTATGCAAGGTAGGCATCTATTTCATCCATGTGCAGATACCATCATAGAATGACATCACAGTGGGACACATGAAGAATGTCAATAATGTTAGCAGGTGCAATAGTTCACACATGCCCAATGCCATCACCTATTAATGTAGACAATAAACCACACTCTAATAACTTTCAGAATAATAGTAAACACAGAAAATTCTGGATGGCCTTTAAAAAAATCTTGCATCCCGGCCATAAATTGAACCCTAACCCCTCTCCCAATAACTCATCACTCTAAACTGCAATACAATTAGACTCTTATTTTATATATAGCATAGCATTTCTAAACGAGGATTCCCCAGTATCTAATCCTATCCCTACCCAACAGCCATGTATCACCACATCCACTTTCACCTTTACCTTCAAACCTGTACCCACATCCTATATAAAACTACTCTTAAACACAAACCATGCTCTACTTCAGCTGATAACCTTCTGAGTACCAATAGCATTTCTTGTCCTGTTTTGGGCCTTATAAATAGGTCAGTCCAGGAATCCTAAATTCTCTTCTCTGGAAAAAGCCACATGATATACTTCTGCACAAAGGAGGAAATTCAACAGACATTACTAGCTTTGGACCTATAGAAATCTTATCACCCCTCTCAAAAATACTTGCAAAATATATTCAAAAACAATTCCTAAACTATCTCCTGCAGGAAGAACTCCAATCCACCTCGCAACATGTCTTCCATCCTTCCCACAGTACTAACACTATGCTCCTAACCTATGTAGATACTATCAAGGAAGCTAGAAATAACAGCATGCTAGTCTCCTACTTATTTCTAGACTTGTCTAAAGCCTTCAACATAGTTTGTCACAGCAAACTTCTACTCCAAATGTCCTCATTAGGTCTCTCTCCATTCACCATTCTATGGTTCAAAAGCTACCTATCCAATAGGTACCAGTCAGTAAAATGGCACTCCACCCTCTAAACATACCTCCCAGTCACCACTGGTGTACCTCAAGGCTCTATCTGTGGTCCCCTCCCCTTTAACATTCTCACCAACACTCTCCACACATCCACACGACAGGTCTCCCTAATATAGTACGCAGATGATTTCACACTCATTTGCATATCTGTCAATGTGGGTCACCTCCAAAAAAAATTACTCAAAAAGCTTTGACAGTGACTGAAACATGGCTTTGTGACTCATGACTCATGCTCAACCCTAAAAGAAAAAAAACTGCTACCTTTTTTCCCCAAACCCCCATATGAAAAAAAAAGTTAAAGTCCTCTCTCTCAATATTACAACCACTAAAGTCACTTCTTACAGCATACTATTACGGTTGACAGTGGATGATAATCTTAAATTTGACCTGCATATACAAAATTGCATAAGAAAATCCTCATCAAAAACTACAGATGCTTTATAGAGCCAAAACCTTTCTCACCAACACAACTAAAACTACACTTGCCAATACTTATCTCCTCCCCACACTTCTTTAAGGTGCCCCTCATCCTTACTAACCTTCAGGCATACCAAATACAAAAACAAAAAACTGATAAAACCGCACACACAAGGCTGCAGAGATTCTGACAAACCAGCTCCAGCAATCCAAAACTTGTTGATAAGCACTTTTGTTTTATTCAATAATAAAACTCCATCAGATAAATATAAAATGGCTTGACAACATTTAAATACACTTTTAAAATATCATATGACCATTTTCAAATTATATGAGCAACTTAACATCATAGGTCAGCCGAACCCCTGTGCAAATCCTACGTCAAAGACAGTAAAAAATCATCACGTTAAAAGTAAGTATACACATTAGGAACCCAAATACCTGAATAGATAACTTTAAATAATTTTAAATAATTTAAAACTCTTGTCACTTAACTTAAATACACACAAAACTATAGTTAGAAACATTTTGATAAAAAATAATTAATCATGAATGAATAACATTCAGGCATCACAAAAATCAAAACTTGAACAATGCTATAATAAAGTTGATAAATTTGCAGCAAATACATCTTTTAGATCCCACCACTGTATAACACTAAAAAACTAAATTGATTAGAACTACCCCATCAGCAAACATATACACAGCTTCTTACCACCTTTAAAATGATCCAGAATCCATCAGTTTGTCCAGCACTAAATAACATTCTACACAATTATGCTTCTATTCGGTCATTACAACCCAATGACCAAAAACTCCTGTCTGTATACAAACCTATCTGCTGGACATTGTCTGTACTCATACCATGTTGTTATGGCCTGGAACTCCTTATCTATGTCCATTAGGTCAATACCCTCCCTCCCATCCTTCAAAGCTTTCTAAATGACTTCCTAGCCAAAAGATGGTTCCATTCTTGCTCAACACCAGGATAAACTATATTCCTGAACGTGGTCAAATACCTATTCATACCTTACATCTCCTTACTCTCCCTTCTTCACTGATTTCCTTACTTCTTTCAATTTATCTCCCCTGGCTTTCTCTCTAAATATACCATAAACCTGCTACCTGTTTGTATTCTACTAACTTAGCTTTAATTTCTCTATAAACTAGCTAAAATTTCTCTAACTATTAAATCATTGTCATAACTTGTATCTATTCTTAGCCAATGTTTTCATATTATGTCTAATTTGGTGCAATTATTTAAAGTGTAGTTTTTTTTTGTATTATTTTATAAAGACTATAAAATTATTATTCTTAAAATGTTTTGTAATACTTTGGAGGTATTCTCTCCAGGCCTCCACTGAAAATGGACTCCTACCGAGTCGGACTTTCCAGGTAATGAAATGTCAGTAAATAAATTATTGTTATGGGAGCACTGTGAGTATGACAGCTGTGTGGTTAATGGCATTATGGGATGCAGTATGCAGATTAGGCAGGCCTCAGGCAGAGTTCAGGACTAACTTAGCTGCCTTTCTGTAATACTGACTATGATTGGCAGCAGCGTAATTCTGTGTAATACAGTGATGACACTGGACTCAGCACTACTAAAAATGTATTGTAATGCAGATAAATGAAATGGCCTCATAAGAGCCAGATACTGAAGTGTGCAACACAAAGTATATAGTAAAAACATGATTGCAATATGAATAAAGGTGCACAAACATGCATATAAGTGAAAGAAATCCTACCTACCAATACACCATGATGGCAGCATGACACTAGTGGGACACACAGGCAATATTTATGGTCCAAGGGCCCCACCTTGGCTGGGTCAAACATCATGGATGATCTTTCTAACAATCTCCTGGAAGGAACTGTCCATGTTCTGTGCCATTTCCAGGAAAAATGTGCCCGTGAGGTCTTGCATCTACATCTGGAAAATGTCAGTGACTACATCTCGGATCTGGTCTCTCAAGTTGTCCAACAGAGGTGATGGTCA
>NC_056725.1:191860122-192012622 GCF_019279795.1 Protopterus annectens | reverse complement strand
CCATAATGCAGACGAAGTTAGTGAATGTTCATGGTCATTGATACAAATTTAACACTGAGGTTATTAAGTGTTTCTACAATGAATGCAGTTGATGCTCATAATAGTCTTCACTCTAAAGTGAATAATATGGAATAGTCTAGGAGTCTTGCGGATAATGTAGAAATGTCTAGACATCTGCTGTCAGCTTACTGTAGACATTAATGTACAATGACAGTAAAACATCTTAACACATTGCAGTAGAGTAACAAGGGTGGGAGAAAGGGGCAATTTCCTCAGGTGTAAAGTGTTTGGGGTGAAATAGCAATGCAGGCTTGCAGTTAACTTTTTCTGTACCAAAATGCTGGTAAGAAAGCTACTTGAGTAAAGCATTTTTTTTTTGTGATCTTCACTTGAAGAGCTGGAGGCTGCAGACTGGCTGAATTACTGGATGGAGCCAATTGTCTTCTTACAGTAATCCAAAGAATCCATTGTTTTTATTTTTTTATTTATTTAATTTTTTTTTTGCTCTTTGCTTGAAGAGCTGGGGTAAGGTGTGGATTTGGTGGGGTGTGACTGGCTGAATTACTGTAGAAAGTCAATCAGCTTCCTACAATATTCTGAAGTTGAAGAAGCCATCTTTTTTTTTTGCTCTTCACTCGAAGAGTTGGGGGCATGGATTTCATGGGAAGTGATCAGCTGAATTACTATAGGAAGCCAATCAGCTCTTCACTGTAATCTGAAGGATTTTATTTTTTGTATTAAGGGCAGGGTATATGTGGATTTGGTGGATTGCAATTGGCTGCATTACTCTAGGAAGCTGATCGACTTCTTGCAGTAATCTGAAAGACGTTGTGTGTGTGTGTGTGTGTGTGTGTGTGTGTGTGTGTGTGTGTGTGTGTGTGTGTGTGTGTATGTATGTGTGTTTAGAGCTGGGTGGTACTGTGGATTTGGTGGGGCATAATTGGTTGCATTACTGTAGGAAGCTGATTGGCTTCCTACAGCAATCCAAAGGTTTGAAGACCTTTTTTTTTCTCTTCACTTGAAGAGCTGGGGTGATAGGGTGCTAGTCTGTGTTGCTGCTTGAGCCAGCTATGACTCTGACACATTGTATTAATGGAGCATCTAAACATCCTACAGTATCATAGTAGAAAACTTAATGTAAAAGAAGTATAGCATATGCAAGATAATAAAAAAAGCTTATGTGAATTTTGAACCACAGTCTCAGAGCATCTTACACATCTGTTCTGGTGATTAACCAGTTGAGCTACTCTACAATACAACTTTCTATCTCCTAGTAGTTACTCTAAGTACAAACCACTGTATTAATGCATTAACACACATAAATTCATAATTTCTGGAATAGTCTACACATCTGTTGTTCATTTATTGATGACTGATGAATACACACATATGACAACTAATGTAATAGTAAGATTATTCTGCAGTACAAGGTTAGTGATAGTGACTCAGGAAAGGAATCATATCATTATAAATATAGTTAAAGCATTAAACATTTGTGTGCACTACAATTCATTGTCTCTGCATGCATCATTACATTTGTCCGAATATACTAGGAATAGTTAGGACACACTGCATAATTACCTCTTAATGATTGCAAAGTATAGAAAAGGGGTGCTTGGGTGTGTCATATTTCACTTACTGTAGGGATCTGGGGCTGTCTATGACATCACTGATCCTCTCCAGCAGTTGGTTCTGATCTTTTTGATGGAGGCCACCATAATAGTGGTGGATCTGCATGCCAGTTATATAGATCCTGGTCCATCTGAAAAGCTGCCTGGAAATCTGGTTCCACAAGTTGATCTGAGTAATGTTTCTTTGGTGTTCCCACTTCCTCTTCTCATGTTGGACATACATAGCCAGCATCTGCACTGCCTGATCTTCTGTCCAGGTTGGCATTTGGATGCACCACAAAATCTCCTCTTTTTCAAAATCTCACTTGATGTAGTTGACTATAACATGAAGAATGCCTTGTGGAAATTGCTCCATATGATCCTACTCAGTTCACAGGTAGCAAAGGAATGATCTGTAAATGTATCATTATCACCTTGCAAAATTGGTACAATGAAGTGTTAGTAGCAGCCTTTTGGTGTGCATCAGGCATGCATGCTACATGTACTCATACACTATCAACTCTTGGGCATTTCTGCTGAGCACTGTATACTTACACAGAACTATTGGTTAATGCAACATGATTCAAGAAGTTACACAGATTTTTTCTGATGCAATTCCTAAACATTATGAAGCTCATTAATTATGCATGGTGCAAATAGTACTTAATAGTTTTGTGCTCTGAGGTGCCCCTGCTGTTAGGTATGCTTGCCTGAGTCTACATATATTCATAAGGTAAGCCTTCATAATGCCAGATGCCTGTGTTTCTACATTCACATATTGAGACTATCACTGTTCTGGGATGGTCAGTTTGTCCTGTGTGTACCATATAATTCATATTACACAGAGTTTACACTTAAAAGTCATCAGTACATGAAAATGTAGTTAGATAAAGTACACAGTTTGTTCTCTTACCATATGTGGATACAGATAGAGTCTGAACATATCTACTGGGAATGCAGTTTTGACAGTCCATAGCAGTGTTTACAGATAATAATGGCTTATGGGACTGTCTGCAAATGTACATATAAAGTATGGTTTGTGGATACTCACTGATACAGAGTTTTATATTGGAAGCTCCCATACCATTCAATGGGACTACAATGACATCTGGATGTCTCAGCCTTTACCCCTCACCATGTGTGCACAGTGGCACATAACGTCTAAGACATAGATGTACATTTTGTCCTAATGTGTAGAAGTGCTCTTTTCCATACATTAATCACTTTGAGGGTCGCATGTTACTCATATATATGCCCAACACATTACACAGTTCTGCAGGTCTTTGTGATTGACTGTAGTGGTGTCTGTTCAATATGCCAAATGTGTGTAGGTAACATAGTAAGGATATTGGGCTCTGCAGATGAATGCAGGTGTGACTATCAATGCATGCAGTGTTGCTGATGTGGTGGTGTAGTGGTAGCATGCACAGTAAAATACTATGATCAGTCCCACAGACCTGAATTCAAATGATACACTGTAGACTGGAAAGTGTGTGTAGCACATTAATGCTTCATTTTATTTACATCTGTAGCACCTGTCAGTTGTCATGTGTGTTTATTACAATTATCTGTAACAGATTGCTGTACATGTAATACATTTCCATGTTGTCTTTTGCTTTGCAGTAAAATGTTTATGTGGAGCAGTAACCTGGCAGCTAAACTATCAGATGTATAGATCCTAATATGTACAGGATTTATTTTGGCAGATGTCTAATAGAAATAGTTAGGATAACTTTTCCCATAGGAAGAATGAAATAATTATAGAGACCCTGCAACAACATTGTGGTAGAGAAAAGTATGGTGGGATATGGTCAACACTGTGAATGGTATGGGTGGTCATGATCATGGTATGCCTTTCATCACTGTTGAGCTGACATAATACTTCTTGCAGCCAACAGACTCCACCATTATGAGAGGGATAGGAATTCCACTGGCGGTGGGTCACCTGCACCTCCCTCAGATAAAATATTATACCATATTCCTATTATTCCATAGATGAAGTATAATACCATATTCCTGGCCTCTCATCATGCCATCTGCAACCATATTCAGGACATCCATATTCATGAGGAGGGATAGAGGATGATGGCCCATGAAGTAATGGCATGTACACTGTTCATATACAAGACAGAAGAGTTCACATAAATTTCATGACTGTACATTCACATCTTCTCTGTTCATATGCTTTTCACAGCAGCAACAGAGTGACCTGAACATCATCACACCTCAGCTGCAGTAAAACTCAGTATGACAGCCTGTATTTGATGTTTATTAACCACTGCTTAGGTGACACAGTGATCACTTTGTGTACTTGTGTTCTGTTCACCATAACAGGGCTGTTCCATGCCATCCGTCATTGGCCTTCAGATATGTGTCTCTCTGTTGACCTGCTACTGCCTGATGTTGAGTGCTCTTTACTCATTCATTGTACTAGTTCTGCTTTACCCTAAAGCTACAGAATGATGTTGTTAGGGGACAGTCTCCCCAGAAGATGACAGACCAGTGTCTCTACATATGTTATACTGAGGTTTTGTTAGGTGTTAATGTTACCTTTCAGTGTACTGATGTTATTTTCACCTTCACAGGAAAGGGCCATCTTATGCCATCTGTCATCGACCTTCAGGTATGTGTCTATGTACTTAGATAGGGCTGGGTGTATTTGTTGACCTGCCATTGCCTGATGTTAAAAGTGCTCTTTATTTATTTGTTGTACTTGTTCCACTTCCCCCTAAAGCTATGGAATGACACCTTCAGAGGGTGGCCTCCTTGGACGATGACAGACCCATAAGATTGTCTCTACATATATTATACTGAGGTTATGTTAGGTCTCAGTGTGAACACTCTGTACGGATGTTCTGTTCACCTACACAGCCCTACACAGGGCTGTCTCATAGCATTATGCAACATTGGCCATCAAATATGTGTTTCTGTACTATGATTGTGTTGTATGCATTAGTTTATTTGCACCCTGATGATGTTTGCATGCTACCTATTGGCTTGTTGTGTAGGTGTATGTTTGTACTCCACAATGGCATTGAAGTTCTCACCACAGCGGGTGGAGTCAGAGGAGGAGGACAAATATGCATACATGTGCTGTCTTACAATGTCACTATCATGTGCTATTTTGGTTGACTAATAAAGACTTTTACTGTTCTGTAGGGGCACTGCACCACCCATAGCCATGCTGCTCAGGTAAGTCAATATCTATATTCATATTCTGTGTAGTTAGTGAGTTGTCAGACTTTTTCACTTATATTCTGCTTTATTCTCCCTTTTTAATGGATATGGCATGAATCATATCTGTATTTGCAGCATGCCTCTTCCTGCCTCCTCCACAAGCCTGCCCACTAATCCTGAAGAGGAATGTGATGTGCCTCAGTCAGACAGTGCAGCCAATGACATGTAAAGAGCTGTATTGGGGACAATGTTTTCATACCATGGTGAGGTCAGGCCTGTGGCTCTGGATATACCCTCCAATAGTGGATAATAACAGCAAAACAACCAGCAAATCAGCCACGGAACTCAAAACTTGTTGAATAATATGTTTAATACCAAAAGTCAGTTAAAAACATTCACAGTTTAGCACTTTTGTCTGTAACACTAAGACAACATCAGAACTATGAATGTACTGCTTGTAGAAGCCATGTTAAAACTTAAGTGCAGAAGGCAGATCTCTCATGTAAACGAATCACAACATGTTGTAGCTGAAATCAGTGTGAAACAGAAAAATAAAGTAACAACACTTAAAATAAGTCAAATCTTTTAAAAACTGAACCAAAACACATAAATACAAACTAGGCAAAAAATAACTGAACAAAAGATGTTTGATAAAACACAAAATCACATTCTGCTGGCTCTGCTTTTGAGTTTACTGCTAATAGAAATGCTGTCACTTAAACTGGGAAAGTTGGTAGCATCCAGCTTAAGCTGCCATATCATTTCTCATTGAAGCATTTTGTTCTGCCAGCCCCCTACCTAAGGAGAATTTTATATTTGTTAAAGAACTAGACATGTAAACTTGGTGAATTTGTCACAAACAATGGAATGCCTGGCCAGTGCACTTTTACTGCCCTTACATTGAATACTGTAAACATGTTAATAGATATGCTTATTCAAAGAGCTCTTAGTTTTTCCCACATAGAAAGTGGGACAAGATGCACATGTAGCCAGGTAAATAACTCTGAGAAAAGCAATTATAAGCTCCATCATGCACAGAAGAATCAAATCTACTTAAAAGGGTGCCATTGTAACAAGTGTTTATGTAAGGGCACTGATGACAATGCCCACATTTCCTGGTCGATAAAAATCCCTTATGATGATCAATAGGTTTCTCAAGAAGGGATTTTATGTTAGATTTTTGTAGGTAAAAGATGATAGTGTAGAAAAAAACTCTTTGATGCTTTCATCGCTCTGTAACATGAATCAATTCTTCCATAAAATCCTTTCAATGTCCTTGACATCCAAAGTGTAACGCAAGGCCATATTGGTTTGGCCATTAAAACCTGTTTGAGTGTCTTTCTTATCGAGCTGATTCAGCCCCTTCTTGATGATGGGGGCATATTTAGTGTTTCTCTCTGCACATATCTCATCTCTGATTGAATCCAGAAGTGGTGGGGGTAGCCACGGTCCAAAAACATGGATCTTTTCATGACACACTACATCATCTGAGGTCAACTGAGAAGTTCTGATAAATTAACTTTTTACTATCCCCCTCTTCTGATGAAAGGGGTGGCAACTGGTGAAAAAAACAAATGTATTACAATAAGTGGACTTTCTGTAAATCCTGGAAGTGAATTCTTCATTAACTGCTTAGATGTCAGTGACAAGATAATTAATCTGGTCATGTTCAAAGGAATATGTGAACTTTAAAAAGGAGGTGCTGGCTTGTAACTGTAGTATAAATTCTTCAAGTTCATCGACACTTCCTTCCCATGATAAGTAGATCACTGAGATATCTGAAGTAGCCAGCACATTTAGAAAAAAGGGGGTAGTTTAAAAAGTGACTCTAATTCCCATCTTAATAAGACAGCATTAGCAAACATGGGGGTGCATACGGCCCCCATTGCCCACTCCAAGAGTCTACCTGTAAAATTCACCCTCAAAGGTCAGAAAGTTTAACACTGATTCCATGAACTCACTAACCAATTCATAATCTGTTTCAGAAAGTAAGCCAAATCGTTTTACAATCTCTCCAAATCACTCCAACCCCAGGTCATGGGGTATTACTCTAAATAAACTTTGTACATCACATCTAGCCAAAAGGAATTCATCTTTTGCTGGTATTCCCTTCAGTTTATCGAGAAGGTCCCATGAGTCTCTTATAATGTGTGGGAAGGACACAAACAGGCTTTTTGATTTTTGATCTATACACTTGGCCAGAGGCTCTGTAACTGATCCACTAGCAGCTGCAATTGGACATAAGGAGTAGGAACACAAATTGGAGTGGATTTTGGGAATACCAAAAATCTTTGGAATAATAGGAAAATGTTATTAGCTACTGTTTTCTTCTAGTACCAGAGCTGCACTCTTGTTTCCTCCAGTAGTGGAGACAGTGTGGCTGGCAAGTCTGAAGATGTTGGGTTTCAGATACTGGTTGTGCTGATGATCTTAAGCTTCTGTCCCTGGTTGAGTCTTTGTCTATATGAATGCATGTGAGCTTGTGGCTGATATTTCTGCATGTGTGTCTGATGGGATACACATGCATGTACTGGCACATGAACATTCACAGCAACATCGTGGCAATGACCTGCATGCAGTTGCTCATGATATGAGCATGTAGCACATCAGCTATGTGTGTTACACGATGGTGAGGAGCAGATGCATTGGGAGGTCATGGCAGCATTAGCTAAAAAGCATGATAACACGGCATCTTTTGCATACTCTTTTGAATGTCCTGTTACAGTAGTGCTGGATTAGTGTCATAATGCTAACCAGGTGTCACATGCCCTAAAACTCATGAGCATATTGTCTCAAGTGAGGAGAGGAAGACCACCTCTCACAAGACCCACACAAGGCCCTTGACCATCAATGTCTGTGCTGCAATATGCATGCACATCTGCAGTTAGTTGCCATGTTCATAAAATGGCAGTCACATTCTGACATACAAGTTGAACTACTGCTCATATCCACACTGTGACCCAACATGTAAATGTCACCACATTCAGCTCATCAGTAAAGCACTGTGGGCATAGTATTTTCATATGTGGCAGGGGCAGCCAAGACCAAGTTGCCAGCCATCAGCATGGGTACCATTGACTGTGGTGTGTAACTGACAGTTACCCCATCATGTGCCCTATTGTGTTACCCTGGCCATGTGATAATAATAGCCACTGTGCTGACTACTACCACCTCTATCAGTTAGTGATATATGACAAGTCTGATGCTTCAGGCATTTTCTTTTCATGTAGCTGACATGATAGACTGCCTACATGTTATGTCATGGTGTACATATATGTCCTTGTTCTATTTTTTGTAATATATTGACACCTTTGCTGATGTAATTGATGTTACTGATGCTTCCATTTGACCTGCTCGTTCAAGATGAAATGCATCAACCATATCTTTAACTCATCACACACAACCTCACAGCTACTGTATTGAATTTCTGCAGTCAACAGTCCATAATTGTCTGCCATTATCAGATGCATAGGTATACTTCAGATGGCATACTTGTGTTACATGTGGCCCATTATGGTACTACAACTGCCTCCCTCTCAACACAATCTGCACCCGCAATTTCCCTTCTCATCATTGTTATATTTCTGAGGTAGCATAATGGTCATGTGTCCATTACCGAACATATCTGCTTACACAAACACATACATATGGTGGCTTAACCAATACAATGGGTGCTCCATGGCTGTGGTGTTATACCTGTCTTTGATACTTTGTTCTATTTCACCTACTTGTGCATCTGAATGACTCATGTTTTGCACCCACATGTACATTATACCACTGACCTTTGTGCGTTACAGGCGTGTCTGTTATATAGCCTTGTGTCCTATGATGTTACACATTCCTGTGATGTGTGTACTGCATCTCAGTGTTATCATACAACCACAGACAGTTAATTTCCATTACTTATGGGACATCCCCCAATGCACAATCCTACAGGCATTATCATACCCACATTTATGATGCTACTTACTTAAACACACTCATTACACCTATGATGACAGCATACCTGGCCATTGAAGCTTTCTGTTTTGTGCACCATAGGTGTGCCACACACATGCCAGTATGGTCACTTTTGGCAGTGTACTTTTTCTACAGTAGTCCAGTGGTGAATGTTATTCTTTAGCCATCTAAATATATTCATTTCTTTTGTGCACATATGTGTAGAATATTTTGCAGATCACAATGTAGTTATGGTATGTATGAGGTTCTACCTCAGTTAGACGACACGCTGGAACATCGACACGGAAATCGCGAGCCCCAGAAGATCAACAGTTCAGAAGACCGATGCGACGGGCCCCAGAAGATCGACAGTTCAGAAGACCGACCCGACGGATGAAAGCACCGACACCGAGGATGCCGACATGGGAAAAGGCTATGTAAGTATGCGGTAGTGATGGACGTTAGGGGGCGAGTAAGGTAAGTGTGGATATTGACGGTCTGTGGGGATAGGGGTGGGTTAAGTGAGTTAGGGTTAGGGAGCGGGTCAGGTAAGTGTGCGGTAGTGATTGTGTTTGGGTTAGGGGCAGGATAAGTGAGTTAGGGTTAGGGAGCGGGTCAGGTAAGTGTGCGGTAGTGACGGACCTTAGGGTTAGGGTTTGGGTTAGGGTTGTAGGTAGTTGTGTATGTGAGGTTTAGTGTGGGTTTGTAGGGATTTTGGTGTACTTGTGTTGTGTATGTGGTTTTTGGATGGGGAATGTGTTTTGTTTGTTGATTGTTGTGATTGTGGTGTGTGCAGTGTATGAGGTTTCGTGTTTGTGTACCGTCGGTTATTTCGTTGTCGGGCATGTGGGGTTTCGTGTTTTTGTACTGTCGGTTATGTGGTTTTGGTGATTGCGTTGTCGGTGTTTTGGGGTTTTGTTTATGTCAGGTAGAACCATGTATGAACAGTCTTTTCCCTGTAGTTGTGTGCTGTACTGCTGTGATGAGGCAGCAAAGTTCTGAGCCAGATCCTGCCATGTTGCCTGAGCTACCTTATATGGCCTAAAACTCTATCACCCATGCCTGGTTGCTCTTACCATTGTGCCCTCCTGATTATCCTATAACAGATCTGATCAGACATCTGAGGTTCTTGGGGTGGTCTCCCACACCTAGGGCTGACAAAGTCATTGTATTTTGTTGTTGACATGTAGTGCAGCATGGCACACACAGTGACCATCTGTGAAGCCTTCTCCTGTGTATATTGCAATGCACTCCATGATGTGTCCAGACATCTGTATCTTGATTTCAGCACACCAAACACCCATTCAATGGTGTTATGTGACATGGTGGGCACTCTGTCGTATGCATCCTCAGCAGTGATAGATGTGAATCTGAATAGCAATACCAAGGCTCCAGTGGATAACCGTAGTCACCTGTTCATAAAAGAAAACACAGATTTAGTCATCTTGCTTACCTTTGACAGGTCTTGTTTCAGATTACATTACAACTGTGGTCCTGTACTTACTAAGTGCCCCTCCAGAATGTCACCCTGTTGAAAAGTGACCTCCAACTCACTTTCCCTCTATATCACAGCATCATGCACACTACTTGGGGTGTGCTAGGTTTACTATCAAAATGTTGAAATTCATTTAGTCTAACATTGATATGATCGACCCATATGGTCGACACTTGAATATTAAGTAGTTCATTTGGTCAACAGGAAGTCATGCAAATTACCTGTCGACATTATGTTACAAACAGGGAAAGGATTTTCCCTTGTCTGTTGCGCAATCTCAGAGATGTAATATATAAGTAGCTGGTGGTGTTGGGGATGCAGGGGGGGCAAAACACTAGTGTTAGTTTGCAGGTGTTTTTCAACCATTTAAATTTAGATATTTTTTTCTGTATTTTGCACATTCGGTGTAATGACTTTCGACGTTATGAACGTCGACCATGTGAATTACAACATTTTGATAGTAAACCAGTGTGCTACCATAATACTGATAATGAGGCTATCAACTGAGCACACTACCTGACAACTGAGTGATGGTCACCTTTCTATCAATGTAATGTTCAGCATAATCTGATGCTGGGGTTTTGATTGGTATGTGGGTACAGTTAGTTGCACCAAGACACTGGGAAAATTGGCTGTGGCATAGAACTGTTCCATGACAGTCTTGTGATTCATGGGTGTTGATCGGAAGTGGATGAATTCATCTACTTTCCTGCACATTACTGCTAAGAAGTTTCCTAGTATGCAACTGGCGGCTGTCCGGGACACCCCTACACCATCACTCATATGTTGCTGAAATGTCCCAGAGGTGAGTATACCCAGACTCAGGCACACTTTTGTTCATACATATTTATAATGTAATTACTGTTTGCATAAGTTAACTGTAACAATATGGTAACATATGTCTCCAAAGCACTGCTAATAGCTATACTGTTATGTCATACTTTTATAAAAGTCTCTTCCATGATGACAAAATGTAAGGAACAAAGAATTATAATTACTATATTACCCTATCACTCATGAATATGTATTTCATACTTGTAAGAAAAGTTAGTTATAGGACTACATGATAGGAGACATGTGCTACATGATGTATCCTAGAAGTAGCTTACACAGGTTGAATGAAGTGTATATTCAACATGCATTGTTAACACAAAACATTTAGCAACCGCATGTGTTGTGAATACTACAGGTATGCAAATAGGTTGTTGATATATGAAATAATTGCTTATTTATCAGTGTCTATCACTGATAGGTATGGGGTTGACATACTTTGATGGGTATTGTAAATGAATGGTATGTTACTGCTGTGTTTATTATGTTGTTATCGAATGTGTACAGTTGTCCCTAGTGCATGACTCTTAGAAGTATGCATTGTACAGCAGCTATGCTCCTCTGATTTTGCTGGATGTTGTGATGTGATTTATTGGAAGAAATAGTGCAATAACATGTGCTGATGACCAAAAATCAGATAAGTACATAGGGGATGGATGCAACCTAACAGTGAGACTCTGATATAATAATTGTTTTTTTGTTAGTAAACATATTGGGGATGTTGCCACCATTAATTTGCATACTGTCCAGAATTCTTTGTCACATTTGTATAATATTCTTATAATATCGATTGTCTAAGTCTGTCTGCACTATGTAGTCCCAGTTTAGGGCATACAACTGTACGTTTGATATACCTTATATATCTATATATATATATATATATATATATATATATATATATATATATATGGTAAAAGTTATACAGTGTAGTCATCCCATATATAATCCTAATTGACAATACCTATATTAGGATTGAGGACATTGTGGATCTATTTTTGGGTTGGTGATGTATTCTTAATATGTTAGCTTGTATGCTGTTGGTGGTGGTTTCATGGTATGCGGGTATAGGGCTACAACACTTATTAAGGCTACAGCAAGTTGTTACCAGTTCTCTGCTGTCTATCGTGTTTTTAGCCATTAATACATCCTGTCAGGCAATGTTTAGTTGCTGTAAGTATACATAAAATACCTGACTATATTGACCATAATGTGCCAAACAGCATACATAAAGAGCCTTGGATTAATAACAAGTGAACTGTATCTAGTATGCAAGCCATCATATGATCCAATACTGATGAACTTACTCCACATCAGCAAGCCAAATGGCATCAGAAATGCTTAGTCTAGGGCTCTAAACCTCTTCTATAACATCAACAGAACAGTTTGGATGCAGAGGATACCACTGCTCTGGAATAGATTCTCCATCCCTGTAAAACAAAGCTCATTCCTGTCTTTATTAAGTGCAACTTGGGTCTATGAATGGGTAGTAGAAAATTTACCCCAGGACTGCCCTTGTAGTAGTAATGGACAGAGGCAGCTCCTAAATGCTTTATCCTATACATGGGTCCCCTAAACTTGTCTGTAGTATGATCCTAATTATTCTTACTATGGATATTGTTCACTACAGGATATGTAACCCCAATCTAACACCAAAGGGGAAATCACCTAAGCTTAAAATAGCCAACAAAGGCAGCTAGCCTAATACTTACCTACGGACACATAATAAAAAATGTGGTTTTAGTTGGCATTCCAATTATGTTTGAACTATATGCAAGTTTAATTTCAGTGATGGTGATATTGTATGCTTGTACAGTGTATGCATAGCATACTCAGATTATGCAGGCTGCAAATTTACATGCTTTTTTTTCCAATGGTTAATTTGTTTCTTGAATAATACTTAAATACACAGAGTAAATCTGCGGCCTTGTCTTTTCTGATAAGGCTCAAGGCCTGCAAACACTACAAGCACTGTTGATGTCTCCCTGCTGGTGAGGAAAGTAATTTTGTCTGTGAGTCTTATCCATTAACTGGGAGGCATACATGACCACTAACATGCAGGCCCAAAGATTTCTTGACTTTGTAAATTCAAACGCTCTGGAGCAGCTAGAATGCACTCCCACTAGGTGAATAAATATCCTAGATCTGGTACTCACAAATATGGGAGAGTGCTGTACTCCCAGTATAATGTCCTTACTGGTAAGATCAGATATCAAAGTGGTCTCCCTTGAAATAAAAGTAAAACTAGTCCCCCACCTAACCCCAAATGCTTTAAGAAGCTTTCTAACGTAAATTACCCCCTATTAAGGGACAACATAGCTAGTTTCCAAGTTCCTCCAAATCCAGAAAACACAGAAACCTGTGGTGAGGCATACACAAAAGCCCTATATGACCATATAAACAACTACATAATAATGGCAGTACCAGTCTGAAATAAACCCAGGTCAAACTGCAAAAACAAGTCACCCTGGTGGACCCCTAGTATTAATAGGTTGTACAACGAAAGAAAGGAAATCCTGTCCAGGAGTAAGAAGGAATGCAGACAACAGAGCAAACAAGGAGTCCTCCATTAGTTTAAACAAGTGAAGCAGGGAGCTAGTCAAGTCTCTGAAAGTAGACTTTGAGGTAAAGCTAGTCTCCAAAGCTAAGGATAACCATAAGGTATTTTTCAGTTATGTCTGCAATCATAAGGGTAACACTCAAAAATGTGTGGAATTAAAATTAGTTGTAGACAGCATCAGTTATACTCAGGCAGAAGGTATAGCAAATCTGTTGGCTGACAAATTCAACTCAAATTTCACCTCCCCATCTCCCCCAGTTCTCCACCAAGAAATACCTTTACCCACTCAAAGAACAGGTTGCCACTGTGGTCTCAAAAGCTAAAAACATGGCTTCAGTGGAGCCTGACAATATACCAGGTTGCCTCTTAAATAACTTAAATCAGGACATATCAGGCACATTAGGATATCTCTAACCACAGCCTTTGAACTGACTTTGTCCTGATAAAGTACAGGACAGCAACAGTCATTCCTCTGCATTAAGGGGGCCCTCTACTGACCTGGGAAATTACAGACCCATAAATTTGATTCATCATATATGTAAGGCCATCGAACAATAATCAGGACCCAATAGATAATGACATAGAAAACCTCCAAACACTGGACCCAACCCAATTAGGCTTTATCATGGGCAATTCATGCCTAATGAATCTGGTAGATTTCTTTGAGAAAGTCACTAAAGCCATGGATGAGGTCAAAACAGTATATACCACCTACCTCAATGTAGCCAAAGCATTTGACACAATTCCCCACTCAAGTATTATAAACTCATGAAATTGGGCATGCATCCCTAGGTCACCAGATGGATATCCAGTGCTGGCACATAGACAGGACACATGTGGTTAAAGTGGGGAATCCAATCCAGCAAGAGACCAGTTACTAGTGGTGTGCTGCAGGGCTCAGTGTTGTAACCACTCCTGTTCAAAATATATTTCTCTGAAGTCAAAACTAATGTGGAAGGCCTCTGGATGACAAAGTTTGCTGATGGCTGCAAGCTGGGGTCAGTCATTGAATCCCTCAGTGGTGTAGATATCCTTCAGGAGGGTCTAGATCAGAGAAACAATTGATCCCAGAACCATCACCTAAAACTAAATGTAAAAAAAAATACATTATCATACACTCTGGGATGTCAAATACCACTGCAAATTACATCAATAGCACACCTCTAAGAGAAGACTCAAAGCTGAGAGATCTAGTTACACAGATAAATAGTTGCATGAACTTTCACTGCCAGTTGCCTACAATGGTGAGGATGTCCTTCTATGTGGCATAACTTGTAAGTAAATGTATGGCACCCAAATCCAAGGAAATTGTAGTCATGCTGCGCTCAGCTCTCATTAGACCAATGACTATGTACAATGTGCCATTTGGGATGTGCTTCACTAGGCACTGACAGCAGCTGAAGCAACCTCAGAAGTTCCTTACAAAGAAAATACAGGGTGTAAACAACAGGTCATATGCAGATAGACTAAAAGCCCTATCCCTTTACTCTGTCTGCTACAGACTGTTTAGGGGTGGCTGACCTATAAGGCACTCACAAATCCAGCCCTGATGGAGCTGCTACACATCTGCAAGTCAAACAGCACTAAGGTCACCTGATCTAGTGATCTAAACAGAGTCAGTGACTCCAAAAACATGCTGAAAAGACATATATGTGTCTCAGAGATTGCCCCTCCTTTGGAACAGGCATCCTATTCATGTTAAGCAGAGCCCTTCCATGGCCCTCTTCAAAAGCAATTTGGATCAATGGATGAGGAATCACAAATTCACACCTGGGGTAGTCCTATGCCCTTTATGAACAGGGACAATCTGTAACATACTCAAGGCATAGGCACAACCCATGAGATCATCTTGCCCCTGGGGGCCATATATTGGGTTATATTGGCTAGGCTTGTAAGGGCTCTTAAGCCATTAGTCAAGTAATCTCCATGAGCCTATATAGTAGCATCAATGTAAATTCTGAATACATATTATGATAATTATGTTAGCACATCTTAATGCATGTATCTGACTAGGACTCATGGATAATATGCAAACTCTAGCCAAACACTTTTTATCAAGATATATTGGTTTAGGTTTATAGAGTAGTACTAAGCTAACTGCATTTGTGGGCCATTTTAATCCTATCCAATTACCCCATGTGAGAATCAAACCCTGTGTCTGTAAGGTAAGCACCTTAACCATTATGCCAACCATCCACCTATGAGAGCCAACTGGATGTATGAATTGTAGCAGTTCTGCTTTGAAATGTTTGCCAGAACAACTTGAGTTAAAAAGGTAGAAAATGACCCAAGTTACTCAGCCAATGATCATTCAATTTTTTAATAATAATTAGTATATACAGGATACTACAATAATATGATGACGCAAAGCTCCTTTAACCCCAGACTGTTAACAAATATGCACCTCCATTAACTGTACAAATGTCTTGCCCACAGACCATAAAAGAAAATCGCATACTACTCCCTAGAACATATTATAATGTTATATTATTCACTGCACACATACTTATTACATTGGTAAACATAATACATGTTGAACATATTTTTCAGCTGAAAACCCTCCAGGTGTAGCATCTCTAAGCCACTGAGGACCTGATCGCTTTGGGTCCCCCCCCCCCCACTTGTGTGAGCAAGGAATCCTCTCACTTCAGCTAAAAGCAAAGAAAACTCTAACCAGCAATCATCCAAAAATAGACTGCAGCCCCTGGTTTAACTCCAGGAGCCTTGTTGTTGCCACTTGTGTAATAGCCACTGAGGACCTGATCACTTTGGGCACCCCCCCCCACACACACACTTGTGTGAGCAAGGAAACCTCTCACTCCAGCTAAAAGCAAAGAAAACTCTAACCAGCAATCATTCAAAAATAGACTGCAGCCCCTGGTTTAACTCCAGGAACCTTGTTGTTGCCGGTTGTGTAGTAGCCACTGAGGACCTGATCGCCTTGGGCACCCCCCCCCAATGGTGTGAGCAAGGAATCCTCTCACTCCAGCTAATAGCAAAGAAAACTCTAACCAGCAATCATCCAAAAATAGACTGCAGCCCCTGGTTTAACTAAAGGAACCTTGCTGTTGCCACTTGTGTAGTAGCCACTGAGGACCTGATCACTTTGCCCCCCCCCCCCACTTGTGTGAGCAAGGAATCTTCTCACACCAGCTAAAAGCAAAGAAAACTCCAACCAACAATCATCCGAAAATAGACTGCAGCCCCTGGTTTAACTCCAGTAATCTTGTTGTTGCCGCTTGTGTAGTAGCCACTGAGGACCTGATCGCTTTGGGCCCCCCACTTGTGTGAGCAAGGAATCCTTTCACTCCAGCTAAAAGCAAAGAAAACTCTAGCCAGAAATCATCCAAAAATGGACTGCAGCCCCTGGTTTAACTCCAGGAACCGTGTTGTTGCCGCTTGTGTAGTAGCCACTGAGGACCTGATCACTTTGGGTCCCCCCCTCACTTGTGTGAGCAAGGAATCCTTTCACTCCAGCTAAAAGCAAAGAAAATTCTAACCAGCAATCATCCAACAATAGACTGCAGCCTCTGGTTTAACTCCAGGAGCCGTGTTGTTGTCACTTGTGTAGTGTAGGTGCCAGCTTTTGTAACTACTGTTATGCCTTGTTAAAATATGTTACAGTCAGCTAGAGTGCATACCCCAGGGGCAACAGCTGCAAACCTTCTTCCTCTTAGCCCACCCCTACCCCTTTCATCCATTTCACTGTTGATAATTTGTTGTATGTTAAGGTATTTAGCCCCTCTCAATAGTCATAGCCTTCAGTCCCTCCTCCTCAATACTTGTTCTTCACTAAACACCAAACAGAGGTGCAAAGTCTCCAGCTGCTTTTATCTTTAGCTACACTGTGTGCAGCAAACAATGAGCAAAGGGGAATACAAATATAAAAGAGAATAAAATCTGCCATTGCAGACTAGTAAGCAGCATACAACTTCCACCTGTGGTGTACTCCTACACATAGTTTTTCTTGGAGAAACCTTCCAGTCCTTGAACAAGGGTGCCTGTATGTTTACCTTATTTCCTTGGCTGTTCTTGATAATTAGCTAAGTTTAGCAGAGTCCCTTGGATTCTCCCCTGCTACTTTAAATTCCAATTGAAGGTTTTCCCTACCTTCCCCCACCTCCCAAGTGATTGCTCAGGTACAACACACCAAAGGTTTTAAAAACCCTGGATGCCATATTTGCTCTAATTGCAGCTGAAAGCCCTCCAGGTGTAGCATCTCTAGTAAGTGTCCCTGGACTAGCTGATAATTTTTTTTAGCTAAGTTCTATCTGGAAGGTGTAGCCCTGCTCAGCTCACTTCGCTCACCTTCCACCCACCCCCATATCATTACCTTTATACCTATTCATACAATCACACCCCCTCGCTTCCTCCCAAATCCCCCACCCCTCTACTTCCTGTTCTCATACTACCTCCCTTCTTTGCTCCTCCCCACACTTACCTACTATCCACTATCAAAGACTACTATACCTTACTCCCACCACTTCCTCTCATCCTCTGTTCTACATCCCATAAAGTGACATGTCTCTTACAACTCAAACTATACTCTTACCTTCTCTACTCCCTATACTCTATCACCTCACCTCCTGTCACTCACAGTTACCTTCTCCCTATTTCCATCCCTCAAACACCACTCTTAACTCAAGTACTACACCACAACCCTATCTACTAATTTGTCCCTCCATCCTCCCCCCCACCACTCCCATTTCTAAAATAAAAATATCTCCCCCTCTCCTTTAAAACAAAACAAAAAAAACAAAGTCTACTTACTCAAATTAAAACCCCATTGCAAACCTCTACTTCTGTCTGGTGACATTCATCCTAACCCAGGCCCTACAGACACTACCCTGAACAATACCCCCCCACCCTGGATCTAAACCTGCCAACCCCTCCAACCCACAAAAACAAGTACAATTCTGCTCTATCAATGTCAGGAGCATTATAAATAAAGTTCAAGAACTCCATGCTTGGATAGATAACTATACTCCTGACATAGTTACCCTAACTGAAACATGGTTAAAACCACACCATCTGGACAGTGAAATCATCCCTCCTGGCTATAATATCCTTAAATTAGATTGACCTAAAAGAAAAGGAGGAGGAGTCTCCATACTCTACTCCAATTGTCTCTCCCAAATCAGTCCCACACTAGACTTACCCTCCTTCTCACCAGCTGAACCCCTACAGACCAACTTCAAACTTAACAGTTTCAACACCATAACTGTCGCAGCAATCTATATTCTCCCTGGTGATAATATTAACATACTTGAGAACATCCTATCTCACCTCTCACATACCATCCACAATGAAATAATTATACTGGGAGATGTAAATATTGATTGGCTTGCAATACAAGCTCCCAACACTACTTCCTCTATAACTTTCTTGGATAGTGTAAGCCATGGAACCTTGCTGGCTAGGCTTACATAGACCCTTGGGCCGATAGCCTAGTACCTACCTATGAACCTATGAACCTATGAACCTACATTGGTTTGAGCAGCTAATCACAACCCCAACCTACATTAATAAATCTCACCTACATAGCTCTCTTCTTGAATGGATATTGGTCTCCCACCCTCAAAACTATCATAACTCCCAAACCCTTCCAAATGCCCTCAGCGACCACTGCCCTATAACAGTTATCAGACATACTCCCCACCTTACCAAACCTAACAAATTTATTACCACCCACTCACTTTCTCATTTCTGTCCTAACTCCTTTATTCACCAACTCTCACAATTAACTGGTCTTACCTCACCACTCTTCCTTTAGATGAAACTGTCCACTCCTTCAACACTGCATTCCTAAACATTCTTAACCCCCTTGCTCCTCTTCACACAATTAGAATCAAATCTAATACTGCTCCCTGGCTCACTAAATCTAACAGAACCCTCATGAAAGACTGGGATAGGATTTGGAAAATGTGGACTAAAACTAGGACCCCTTCTCTTCTTCAGAAATATAAAGAACTCAGAAATAAAATTAAAAATATCATCCATTATAACAAAATAACTTCTATACCAATCCTCCCTCTACTCTTAAATCAGACCCAAATAAATTCTGGAGCTCTATTAAACAGACTCTTCATCCAGGAAACCCTTCCTCTCCTAACCCATGTCCCAATGCAACACCTAAAGACATAGCCAACAAATTTAACAATCATTTTATAAACTCAATAACCTCCATAATAAATCCCCCCCCAGAAGCAACATTAGCACCCCCACAAACTCTATACCTCTTCCAAACCCTCCTAACTCCTCTCTAAAAGCATTATCAACTAACTATGTAAAGTCATTACTTTCTAAACTTAAACCTTGCTCCCCATCTGTTGACAAGCTACCCTCTTACTTCCTGCAGATTGCCTCTGAAACTCTTGCCTATCCTGTATCCATCTTAATCAACCAATCCATTTCTGAAACCTATGTCCCCACTGTATGGAAGAATTTCTTTTCTCTACCCATTCACAAAGGGAGCAACTCCTCAGACATATCCAACTTCAGACTGATTGTCATACTCTCTCCACTCTCAAAAATCCTAGAGAAATGCATTCACAAGCAGGTAATGGATTACCTTCACCAGGAAAACCTTCTCACACCCACACAGCATGGTTTCCGCCCAAAGCATAGTGCAACTACTGCACTCATATCATTCATCAACATAGTCTCCCTAGCTTGTGATAACAATAAACTTGTCTCATGCCTATTCCTTGACCTTTCTAAAGCCTTTGACACTGTCTCTCACCCACTCCTTCTAGGTAAACTCACCAAGTTACATTTTTCTCCCCCTACTATCTCCTGGTTCTCCAGCTATCTCTCAACCCGCCAGCAATCAGTTAAATGGCCCTCTGCACTATCTTCCCCTCTTACTGTACAAATGGGAGTCCCCCAAGGGTCCATTCTTGGACCACTACTCTAATATTTTCACCAACTTGCTCTACTCCTCTTGTCCCCAGTCATCTCTTGTGCAATATGCTGATGACTCAACTGTTATAACCATTGCTGACAACCCAACTGACCTCCACTCAACTACCCTGGCATCCTTCTACACCATTGAGACTTGGCTTAGTGATAACAAACTAATACTTCATCCAAAAAAAACTAAGCTCCTACTCTTCCTCCCTAAAAACATCACCACACTCAAAAGTACATTTACCATCTTATCCTGCAACAACACTGCCATATCAGCTGACTCTAGTACTAAATTGCTAGGTGTTGCAATAGATGATCAGCTTAAGTTTGATCTCCATATTACTAACTCGGTAAAAGGAACTCATCAGAAACTTGGACACCTTTTCCATAGCAAGAAATACTTTAACACTGCCCAAATAACTCTTTCCCAGTCTTTATTACTCCAAACACTCCTGTACAGCTGCCACATATTCACAAACCTAAATTCTACACGTATTGCCAAGCTTGAAACTACGTATAATAAGATTGCCAGATTTGCAGCTAACCAAACCTACAAGTCACACCACTGCCTAGCACTACAGCAACTAGACTGGCTAGAATTCCCTCAGCTGCTCCAACTATACCAACTACAAATCATCCACTCTATCCTCTATCTACCCTCCTTCTGCCCCAGCCTCTCCACTATCATATCCAAATATTCCCCTGTTAGGATGCTACGCAGCTCAAATCAAGAATTATTAGACATCTACAAATCCAAAACCAAAATAGGCTGCCTTCTCTATAACTATAACCCAGTTATATCCTGGAACCAACTCCTCTTGGAAATAAAATCCCTCCAGCATAGCAAAAGTTTCAAATTAGCCACAAGGAAATACCTAAAAATAAAGTGGTCTTGCCACTGTAGCCAACCACCCTGAAACCACCATCATTTCACCTATTTCACCACCTCACTCTTAATGTATCTCTAATACTATTCCCCTGCCTCTTCCTACCTCTTCCCTTCCTCTATCTCCAACCACTCTTAATTCTTACAGTCTCAAAACGACCTACCTGTCTAGTCTGTCTCCTATTCTCTACCTCCCCTATATCTCCTAATACCTATCCCTACTTTCCTTTCTTGTTTCTAAACTCCTATACAACTAGATTCTACCCACTTTAAATAAGCATCTGCCTAACTATTAACTCATTTTGCTCTAATTAGCTAAAATAATATTGTAACTAGTCACATTTTCTTCTGCTGATTGTTTAAAACCTTGTTTGTAACAACTCACATACTTATCTGCCAATTGTTAATACTCTGTATAATTGAAATGCCTGAGGAGCTTTTTTTCTCTCCAGGTGTCTGCTTGTAAGATCCTATAGCTGACTGTTACTACTACTATGTTAGTAAAATTTAATACATTGTTTTCTAGTCCAGAGGAGCTTTTCTCCCTGGGTCTCTGCTGAAAATGAGCCAAAAGCTCAGCCAGACTAACCCGGTTAACAAATGTAAAATAAATAAATAAAATACATTTTATATTGCCTATGTATTCCACTACTGTCAGTACATTTTGTAGCAAGTTTACTTTTATGCAATCATATAAACCATTCTTCAAGGATGCAACAAGTATTCCTGAGGTAATGCAATAAACAGAACTGTGTTTGCTATTTTCCAAGTTGTATACTCTTATAACTAAATTTTACCAGCATGACAAAACCATAATTGTATGTGATAAGGGGTAACATAGCTGGAAGCACTGTTCAGGAATGGTATGTGATTTTATTATTACAGTTTCACAATCTATCACAGTACTAGCATGTGTGAACCTCTACTGACTTGCTGTTACACATTGCTTTACATAGTACACTGATCAATGCTGTACACACTTCTACTACTCAGTCTATGTCATGCTGGGTCTACCTGAGAACACCAAAAGATCTAAACGCTGACAACGAGAACACTGACACTGGAAGACCGACAACGGAAATAACTGACAGTTCGAAATCCCGATGCTGAAAACACCGACATGCGAAACAAGTATGACTGTGTAGGTATGCAATAGTGATGGACTTTAGGGTTAGGGTGCAGGTAAGGTAAGTGTGCATTAGCGACGGACTGTAGGGTTAGGGTGCGGGTAAGGTAAGTGTGCGATAGTGACGGACTTTAAGGTTAGGGTGCGGGTAAGGTAAGTGTGCGATAGTGACGGACTTTAGGGTTAGGGTGCGGGAAGGTAAGTGTGTGATAGTGATGGACCTTAGGATTAGGGTTTGGCTTAAGGTTAGTGCATAGATAGTTGTGTATGTAAGGTTTAGTGTAGGTTTATAAGGTTTTTGGTGTGCTTGTGTTGTGTGTGTGTGTGTGTGTGTGTGTGTGTGTGTGTGTGTGTGTGTGTGTGTGTGTGTGTGTGTGTGTGTGTGTGTGTGTGTTTTTGATGTAGGTTTTGGGTAGGTTAATAGGATGTGTGAGTTACGTGGGTAATGGCGTTATAGGATGTTGCAGTGTAGTGGAATGTGTGTGATTTGCAGGTACGTTCTTGTTTATGTTTTAGTTGTGATAGTTTAGTTTATTTGTGTAATTTTGTGTGGTAGTGTGTAAGAATGCTTGGTGTGGTTTACGTTGATGTTTCTGTTTGTGCTTTGTGAGTTGGTGTTATGGTGTTCGGTAATGTGGACTGCCAGTATTGTGTGATTTCGGTGTTTTGGTGTCTGCGTTTTGGCTGTTGGGTTTGTGGTGTGTCAGTGTAGTGTAGGGGATCCGTCATGCTAACATAAAACACATATTTACGCATGACAACACTTCACAGTACTCTAGCTGTGATATTCCAGACATACCTGCAAAGTCCAGGCTTCTGCAATTACACTCACTGTTGTGGAAAGTCCTACATCATATGTATATTCCTATGCAAGACTGTTTTTTTTAAAGATTGTGAAAGTTACATGGGTTGGGCTGACGTTTTGAGAGTGGATGTCTCATCTAAGCCCTCCTTTCCTTGATAACAAGTTTTTCATTGTAACTCAGGTGATTAATTTTTCTGTATTGGGGTCGCCAGCTAGGTGCAAGAGGAGAGTGAGCCTGAGATCTATTACTGATGCCAATAGAGAAAGCCTTGAAACAGTGTTAGGAGGCCCTACCCCTATATGCTAACAATATACAGACGGTGTTTGTGAGCTACTAGGTATGGCTTCTCTTTAGGTGTGTCACTACCATCTCTGAAAGTGGAAATGCCCTATACTGGCCTGCTCATTCACCTAATCCAGATGACTTTCTTGATTCCATTATTAACCAAGGCCCTGGGCCACTATGACCACCTGCTTCACTCCAGCATATTGTAAATTATCCCTTCCATCAAATAAAAGTGAGCAGATATAGCTGCATAATTCCTTTTCCAGGCACATCGTAAAAGTACCTGTACTGCACAAATTAACCCAGGTTTAGTTCATTGTTAGGGCTTCATCCCTCTGCAAGACTTGCAGACTTTGTCATGTACTATTGGATCAGCAAAGGTTCATGGATATTGGCACTCAGTACTATCAGTCCCTGTCAAGGTACCCATTTTGAAGAGAATATATGCATATACGTCCTCTACATGGCAGAAGCCACAGCAGAGCATTAAAGTCCATTTATACAATGATGACATTTAGAAAGGGTAATACATATTTTCTTAACTCATTCAAGCAAATAGAGCCCTTTTGTTCATAGGTTCATAGGTTCATACTAGGCTATCTGCCCTAGGGCATTTATAAGCCTAGCCAGAGTGTGTTTGGCTTTCGCCACCCATTTTAAATTAATTTTGCTGTGCCTTTTCTTTGAGGTTAGTATACTGTGCCTCTGTCTAACAGTGACACAGAAGTGATAGCCGGGGTAAACCTACGATCTCCCATCCACTCATCAAGATTCCTCTTGAAGAGAGTCAATGTGGGACTCTGCCTAACCTGGACTGGGATTTTATTCCAGAGTGAAGGGAGCCTCTGGGTTATGAATCTGTCCCTCCAGCATGTCCTATTTATTTCAGTGCTGAGGTTCAAGTCTCTCGAGCGCGTAGCTCGATGGGATTTGGATTTTCTGAGGTGCAGCATGTCCATTAATTCCGGGTTGGACATGGCTTTATACGTCAGGCACAGATCGCCTCTGAGCAGGCGGTATGCCACTGAGTAGAGCTGGAGTTTCTTTAACCAGGCAGCATATGGCATCTGTTTGAGCCCTTTGATCCTCTTGGTGAGGTACTTTTGGGGTCTTTCCAGTTGCTGCAGGTGTCTGGTAAGGTACATCCCAAAAGGGGCATTGTACTCAATTATGGGCCTGATGAGGGATGAGTAAAGAGGCACGATGACCTCCCTGATCTAGATGTGAATCCCTTCATGATTAGGTGGGCTATATAAAATGTTTTTCTAACCACTTTGGCCACGTGGTTGTCAAATGAGAGATTGCTATCAACTTGGGTCCCCAGGTCCCTAATGACTTCTTCTGTACTTAATGGATTACCACCTATGTGGTAATTTGTGGGCACTTTGTTTTTGCCAAAGGGGATGACTATACACTTTTTGGCGTTTAGCTTGAGGCCATGGCTCTGGCACCAGTTGTCTGTTTCTATGAGGCACTTTTGGAGGATGCTTGTGTCGGCTGGAGAGTTGATTATGGCGCCCAGTTTGCACTCATCTGCAAACTTGGTCAGCCGCAGTCCTTCCGTGTTGGCCTGTACCACCGAGAAATATATACCGAACAAGAGAGGTCCCAGGACTGAGCCTTGTGGGACGCCACTTGTAACTGGTTTGGAGTCTGACATGGCTCCAGCAATTCTAACCATGTGGGTTCTGTCCTTGAGCCAGTTTGTAACCCATCTAGTGACATAGGGGTTTATATTTAAGCTGGTGAGCTTATCTATAATGCCCGAGTGGGGTATTGTATCGTAGGCTTTTGCGAGGTCCAGGTAGGCTGTGTGGACCACCTTCCCTCGTCAATGGCCTTGGTGACTGTTTCAAAGAAATCAACCAGGTTTAAGAGGCAGGATCTGCCCTTAACAAAGCCAAACTGGGTAGGATCCAGTGTCTGTAGGTCCCCAATATCTTTATTTATGAGGTCCATGATGATCCTTTCCATAGCTTTGCAGACCAAGCTAGTCAGGCTTATGGGGCGATAGTTTCCAGGATCCATTGAGGCACCACCTTTGTGGAGAGGGACCACTGTTGCTGTACGCCACTCTTTGGGTACATATCCTGTAGTAAGGCTAAGATTGAACAGTAGTTTTATGTTTGGGTTAAGCTCTTCTTGGAGTTCATGTAGGACGCAGCCCGGGACACCATCTGGTCCCATTGATGCTGTGTTTTTTGCTTTGGAGAGGGCGGCTCTTACCTGAGCATCTGAGATGTCAGGGGGGCAGCACTCTGCTGGGATAGATATTTGCCCTATTGGTGGGGAGGGGGGGAGAAGTTTGCACTGAACCTGTCAGCTAGGATGTTGGCAATGTCTGTGGGCTTGGTGTATTTTTTGTCATTTTGGACTAATTCTGAGCATATCTGGGAATTCCCATCCAGGTTCCTAATATAACTAAAGAAAGCCTTGTGATTATCCTTAGTGTCCTGTGCAATTTTTCTCTCGAAGCTGGCCTTAGATGATTTTATGAGTGCCCGTAGTTTTTTGCTAATACTGATCAGAGATGCCTTCCCTTTTTGGGATTTTGCTCTATCATGTAGTAGCTTCCTCCTTCTATTGTATAGTTTGTTTATGGCTGGGGTCCACCAGACAGGACGTCTGCCTTTGGAGGATTGGGTCTTGGTTTTATTTGGGATTGCATGATCCATGCATTCCTGAAGGTGTTCATAGAATGCGTTTATAAAGGATTCTGCGGTCTGGGCCGTATTTTCCACAGGCCCGGGGCTTTGAAGGATTTCGCCTCGGTTTTGAGGCGTGTGAAATTTGCTTTAGAGAAGTTTTTCACTGTGGTTTTCTGGGCAGGGGTGGGGTCGGGATGTGAATATCCAGTGAGATTAGTTTATGGTCTGATCTTACCAGTGAGGGATACACTTCTGGTCTGGAGCATAGTGTCCCCATGTTGGTGATGATCAGGTCCAGTATGTTTTCCCTCTTGTGGGAGTGGTAACAAGTTGTTCCATAGCATTTGAGTTTATAAATTCTAGGAACCTTTGGGCTAGGGTGTTGGAGCTAGAGTAATGCTCCCAGTCTATGTTTGGGTAGTTGAAGTCGCCCAATATAATGGTGTTTGGAGAGACCTTCATATTCTCCAGTATTCTCAGGAAGGCCAAGTGGGGTTCCTGTGTTTGGGAGGGTGGTCTGTAGCAGGCTATAAACTGGAAGGCAGTTTTACCCACAGTTAGTTGCACATGGATAGTCTCTGATGCTTCGTGCTGTGCCACCAACCTGGAGGTGTGGGTATCTTTGACAAATATTGATACTCCCCCTCCTTTTGTGGTTCGGTCCAAGTTTTGGGGCCGAAAAGCATGGTATGAGGTATAACCTGGTAGTGCTGGGGTGCTCTCGGGAGCCTTGAACCAGGTTTCTGTTACTGCACAGATATCGATGTTCCCCATGCTAAGGAGAGTTTCGAGTGCATCTTGAGGTTTAGACTTCTGGCGTTGAGTAGCATTACTTTTAGTTTCTTATCCCTTGTGATACCTATGGAGGTGGGTTTGTCTTTTGAGCCTTGCCTAAAAAAGGCACTATGGGGGTAGCAAGAGCCTTTGCCAATATCCGAAAGCCCAGGGGTGACAGGTGCAAGCCGTCCCTAGTGAAGCATCGTGGCTTGTCAAGCATGTCATCCCAGGCTGACAGGCATTGGATCCCTTTTGAATGACACCAACACTTAAGCCAATTGTTGAAATTGATCATCTTGTCTTCATATTGTGGCATCATTCTTGGTGAGGGTAAGATGCTACTCAAGGTCAGGGTCATTTTGTATATTTCCATTTATCACCCAAAGGTCCTTATGATCCAGAAATTTTTTTGAGTCGGGCTTCTTTAACTAAGCAACTTTCCATCTAATAATAGGCAGTATTAGAAAAGGCAAGGACCTATTGACAAAATAACACCAAGATTATTAATCTACAATGTCCTGCAGTAAAAAGGATGATCACTATTTCCACTTATTAGTCGTGTTTTTATATTTATATTCATATTTTATAACTGAAAGGCATACATGCTATTGATGATGGATATAGTATGAAATGAGATGGTGGGTTAAAGAAAAATTCTGTCAATATTCATTTATATCACAGTGTACTGGAGATATTGCTGTATGCTTGTTAGCAATTAGGAAAATAAGCAATATTTCCATAAGTTTATTTATTTATTTGACACTTGTTGACAGAGAAAGTCTGACTGGGTCAGGAACCCATTTTTAGTGGTGGCCCGAAGAGAAAAGCTTCACAAAATAAAAACATTTGACAATATATAAAGCAAAAAAAGAAACACATTTGACAAAGTATAAGTACAATAGTTGTTGCATTTACATGCGAGTGCATAGTTTACAGCATTACAAGATGACCCTATTGAACATAAAGGCAGCTGAGTTTCAATTTCTGAAGTAGTTAGCCAGCCAAGAAAATACAGAGATAAGGAGGTTTGTTCAGTTAGATTATCTACTTCTGATGTTGGTAGGCTGATGGTATATATTATAAAGACAGTAAGGTTAGTTTAGTTATGATGGACTTCTAGGGGGGTATTTGGGTAGACAGCAGGTAGGGCTTTGTAAGAAGTGATTAAAAGAAAGTGAAAATTAGCTAAGATTAACTAGAAGTTAATTAGAGGAGATAAAGGGGGAAGCTTAATATTTGTGGTTAGGACTCAGGAAATCAGGCAGCTGTGTCTTAGAGGAGGGGAAAAAGAAAAAGGATGGTAGGGTAAAGTAAGACTAAATGGAAAAGGGAGGGAGTATAGAAGAGAAAGGAGGAAAGTATAGAAGAGTTTAGGGAGTGGAAGGTGGGTTGGGGGGAGGCTAGGTAGATTGGAGCAGGATTTCTAGTTTTTTTGGAGGATATCTGCTTAATACTTCAAAAAACAAGTGACTTAAGAACTATTGCATAGCATCAGGTGAAATCTTAGATGCTGTTTAGGAAAACTGCCTTTGAAATTGGCACTGTAAGTTGCACATCTTAAGAGATATTCAGTGTTACTTATATTGTTAATTCTACAAATATGTGTATGTTTTCATATTTCTGTAAATATCCGAATTAACAACTCAGGAATTTTTTGTTGCCATGTAAAACTTATGACTGATTAACAAAACTGTTTTAACAATATATGTCTAGGCTGTATAGTTTCAAAGATATGAAAATTTGTGAAAGTTTAGTGAAAAATATAATTCTGAGTTGGAGTGCATTGTAATACACTGTATTATGGTATTTGTGAAAATACTATGAATGCACAGATTATTATCACTAGAAACAATACTTCTTACTGATAACATTGCTATTTGTACACTTTTAATAGCTTTTATTCTTCACAAAATATTTGCATTTATTTATCTTATGCTTTTTAAGTTGATTTTTCACAAAATTCTGTGGGATAAAAGGATATGTGTAGACTGCTAGAGGTGTGACATTCCAAACAGCACATAGGTGTTAATGCATTAAGTAATGTCAATGTATAATAATAATAATAACAACTCACATTCAGCCGTGGAAAATGCAGGATTTACCCACGTCATGCTTTGACCACTTTGTCTTTGTCTTCATGATCAAGCCATACCAGCCATACCACCACACCACCCACAAATAAATTCTGCACCTCCCACAGCTGACTATGAGATAAGGTTAACCTAATGCATATATGTAGAAATAATCATCTGTTGCTCAGTACAGGTCTCCCTTCTAGTTAATTTGAGGACAGTATTGTAGTCATGAAGTTCCATGGTTAATATTCTTCTACAGCGTTTGTGGAAAACGGATTTAGCCATTCTGCATAATAGGCATTATTAGAACATTATATTATAGCAAAAGGGATAATAGATGTACACCTTTAGAATTTAATTTCGATCTTCAAAAGTGCAAATAGGGAACACCAGTAGAATGTTAAAAGAAAGAAAAAATGTATGAACACAAATATGTTATCATGTCATACAATTTTATAAATGCATTGAGTAAACATTCTAAAGCATATAATAAAGCAAAAAACACTCCTCAGGGTAAATGTCTTACTGCAAGTAAGTTTGAGAAATAATCCAAATAGAGCCAAGCAGCAGAGACAAACATGCAGCATGAAAAATACCAGAGATTCAGTTATAAAAGGAGAACTTTAATGTGTACACTGGTAAGCGCTTTCACTTGTAGCTTCTTCAGACCATTAAGGTCTGAAGAAGCTACAAGTGAAAGCGCTTACCAGTGTACACATTAAAGTTCTTCTTTTATAACTGAATCTCTGGTGTTTTTGATGCTGCATGGTTGTCTCTGCTGCTTGGCTCTATTTGGATTATTCTAAAGCATATGTTGGATTCAAAATGTTTATCTTGCCCCATTGAGTGTTAAATGTGGAAGTAGACTTTTTTAGATTATATGGAATATGTATGGCAACTTACATTAGGTGCAAGTAGACACAAAGAGTTAAATAATGCTCACAATTTTAAATTTATTTAAAGAAGTTAAGGAGGAAATTTTACCATGTGATTTAGTCACATGATCTTATATATTTAAAGGAGTATGTGCAGTAACTTTTAACAGTTTGATGAAATCTCATTTCTAGTTGAGACACTAGGCTGGATTCCAAAAAAATTGCAGAAGTTAGGGAAGTAAGAAGAGCTCCATATAAGCTTTGTGTAAAGGCAATAAAATGCAAATGCTTCTCAGTTTGACAAAGATATCTCATTGCAAAGCAGCCACAACAGATAAGCAGTAATGTTAACACAACTACAGCCACATTCAAAAACTGTATAAGGATGAAAAACTGTCCATAACTCGATTCATTCCCATTAGCAAGGTACATGGTTCACATTTATTCAAAACCAATTGAACATGCCAGAAATATGTGTGAAACACTGACAGAATATAAAGTTACATTAGCAAGATTCTCCTGAAACTACCAATATCTACAATATACTGCAGATTCCATCTTAAAACGCAGAATTACCCCCTCCCACACACACACACACACACACATATATATATATATATATATATATATATATATATCCGTATATATAAATATATATGTGTGTGTGTGTGTGTGTGCAGAATCTGTCATAATTTGCAAATATTAAATAAACAATATTAACAACAGTGAGGTGCATTCACGGCCAAATTGTCATTGTTGACTGTAGCTAACAATAGGTGCAGGACATGTGTGGGGAACACAAGTAACACATATACCCAGGAAAAAAGGGTGATAAAAAAGTAGATGGGTATGGGTGAAGAATAGGGGCACAAAGAGGAATGACTGAAAAGGAAGGACAGAGGAACAGTCAAAAGGTTACGGGTAACTTTTTTGGTGTGAACAGACCCCTTTTTTTGGAGAATGGAAAGTATGGAAAAGCCATGGAAAAGTGTGAGTACACACATATAACAAGCATCGCACTACAGGACAAAGGTGAGTGATAGACATAAAGGACAGGAGAGCTGCACAGACAATGTACATATGGACTGCACAACATGGATTAATGAAAGATGACGAACAGGGTAGGGATGCATACCAGCCATCATGCACCTCGATGATACATGACGCATCAATGCATAAAGCAGTGCTGAGATGGCTGAGTTGGTGCAAACTGTGTGGGAGTCATACCAAAAGGAGTATGACTGATGGTAGGCATAAGACACAGAACATTAATTGGGATTATTAGCATTGCAGTACAACTCAATGAACAACAAACACCATCATCCACTAGGCTGTTGGCAGTGCAAGTGCAACCCAAGCAAAAGCAAGGCTGAGAACATCTAAAACTTGAAGAAATGTGGAAGCATCACAATGCCCATCACAATGTCTGGATATGAATTGCATGTGTATCGTGGTGGCAGGACATCCTACACAATGGTGCACATAAACATATACATATGCCATGTAGATGTGTAACTGATAGCAAAATGCTATAAGGGGAAGTGGAATGGACAATCTATGTCCACAGTAATAAAGAAAAGCATGCCTGAAAAAGCAGTCACATAAAAACACAGTAAAACATCACACATTCATGTGTCATTAACACATTGCACATTGTGGACTGCAATTGCAGCATAACATTGCCTCATGGAGCATGTAAAAAGGGCTGATGTATGTCACGTGTGCATTATGCGTGCATGATTAAGTTGTCCGTGTACAAATAACACAAGCAACAGAGTAATGTGCAAGCAGGTGAACAGCGATTAGTATAGGCACCTAACAAAATTATGGTTGAATATCACAAACCCATATATACTGCTATGCAGACACCAGATGGAACACTCACAAAAATAAAAAACAAAATATCGCATGCAAATTTGTGTGACTGGTCAAAGGATAATTGTGGCTACCCACTTGTGGCAACAATAATTTTCTATATTATTATATAACAAGGGTTGAATCATGAGCTGTTGTGTTATGAACATACAAATGTACAGCCTTCCAAAGCAATGCAGGCACATTATACAGAACGAAAACTGCTCAAGTATGTAAATATGCATAACAGGTTGCAAAGGCATATACTCGCCAAAAAATAACGATAGGCGCACTACAGTGATGTCCCATATGAACAAGGCCACCACTACAGTGATTTAGTCCATATGCCATTAATATGATACTGTCATAAAATGACAACAATCAAAATGCTGAACATCATTCATTGCTGTTCATGCCATATAGCAATGAGACAGGTTTGACAGTGGTTAACAACATAGGCATAAACGACAGGAATAGAAGACAGCTGGGTACCACAAAGTACTAAGGACAACATACACAGGGGCAGAGTGCCAATGGGAGTTTGTGTCTCACCAGTGTCACAAATGTAGCAAATTCCTTGATATAGCATTTATTTATTTATTTGCAGTTTCCTAACTGGGAAAGTCCATTGGGCCAGAATGAGCCCATTTTCAATGGAGGCCTGGGGAGAAAAGCTCCATATACAATTATTACAAAGCTAATATCAACAAAGTTACGTACAATACAATTTTCAAAAACTACTAAAACACAGTAATATAGAAGACAGAATAATAACACTTAAGCAACACAGTAATATGCCATGGAACAACTAGTCACCATCCCCACAAGAGGAGATAACATGCTTGATCTCATCATCACGAACATGGGAGCACAATGTTCAACACCGGAGGTATACCCCTCACTGGTGAGATCAGATCACAAACTAATCTCGCTGGAGGTCCTCATCCCACCCCCACCTGAAATAAAAAAGACCACAGTAAAGAACTTCTCAAAAGCCGACTTCACACTTCTAAAGACTAGTGTGGTCTCCTTTAAGGCCCCCGAGCCGGCGGAAAACAGTACTCTAGCCGCTGAATCACTTACAAATGCCTTCTACCAGCACCTGCAGGACTGCATGGATAAGGCAATCCCAAGCAAAACAAAGACTCTTTGTACCAAAGGCAAGCGTCCAGTCTGGTGGACCCCAGCCATAAACAAACTCTACAACAAAAGGAGGAAGCTACTACAAGATAGAGCAAAATCCTTAAAAGGTAAGACACCCTTGATCACTATAAGTAAAAAACTAAGAGCTCTCATAAAATCATCCAAAGCAAATTTCGAGAGAAAAATAGCTAAAGACTCAAAAGACAATCATAAGGCCTTCTTTAGCTATGTTAGAAACCTAGGAGGAAACTCCCAGATATGCTCAGAACTAGTTCAAAATGATGTGAAGATTACTGATCCTACAGACATTGCCAACATACTGGCTGACAGGTTCAGTGCAAACTTCTCCCCCCCAAAAGGAGAGATATCTATACCAAACGATTGCAGCCCCCAAACATCTCCAGCCCAAGTGAGAACTGCTCTCTCCAAAGCAAAAACACAGCATCCATGGGACCTGATGGTGTCCCCGGCTGTGTGCTCCACGAACTCAATGAGGAATTAAACCCACAGCTAGGACAGCTGTTTAATCAAAGTCTTACCTCTGGATACGCACCCAGGAGTGGCGCACTGCAACTGTGGTCCCACTTCACAAAGGCGGTGCCTCCACCGACCCTGGAAATTACCGCCCATTAGCTTGACAAGCCTTATCTGCAAAGCCATGGAGAGGATCATAATGGACCTCATAAATAAAGACATAGGGAATTTGCAGACTTTGGATCCAACCCAGTTTGGCTTTGTCAAAGGCAGATCATGCCTTTTAAACTTGGTTGACTTTTTCGAAACAGTCACCAAAGCCATTGATGAGGGAAAGGCAGTCCATACAGCCTACCTCAATCTGGCTAAGGCCTTCGATACAATACCCCACTCAGGTATCATTGAAAAACTCATCAGCTTAAATGTTAACCCATATATCACAAGATGGGTTGCAAACTGGCTGAGTGACAGAACCCACAGGGTCAGAGTTGCTGGCGCCATGTCAGACTCAAAGCCTGCCACAAGTGGTGTCCCACAGGGCTCAGTCCTGGGCCCACTCTTGTTTGGCATCTACTTTTCCAGTACAAGCAAACACAGGAGGGTTATGGCTGACAAAGTTTGCAGATGACTGCAAACTGGGCGCCATAGTAGAAAACACATCTGACACAGATATCCTTCAGAAGGGTCTCACAGAAACGGATAACTGGTGCCAGAGCCACGGCCTAAAGTTAAATGCCAAAAATGCATAGTCATACCCTTCGGGAAAAACAAGGTTACCCTAGCTACCAAATAGGTGGCAATCCACTGTGCACAGAAGAAGTTATCAGGGACCTGGGGACCCAGGTTGATAGTAGTCTGTCATTCGACACCCATGTAGCTAAAGTAGTTAGGAAGACCTTCTACATTGCCCACCTTATCATGAAGGGATTCTCATCTAGATCAAGGGAGGTCATAGTCTCCCTTTACTCATCACTCATCAGACCAATGATTGAGTACAATGCCCCATTCGGAATGTATCTGACCCGACACTTGCAGCAGCTGGAGAGGCCACAAAAGTTCCTCACCAAAAGGATAAAGGGTCTCAAAAATCTGTCCTATGCTGCCCGACTGAAAGAACTCCAGCTCTATTCAGTCGCACGCTTGCTCAGAGGTGACCTTTGCCTAACATACAAGGCCATGTCAAACCCAGATTTGATGAATATGCTTCACCTCAAAAATCTAGATCCATCAGAGCCACAAGGGCGGAGACTTAAACCTCGACACGGCTATTAATAGGACGTGCTGGAGGGATAGATTCATCACCCAAAGACTCCCTATGCTGTGGAACAAAATCCCGGTACATGTGAGGCAGAGCACCTCGCTGGCCTTGTTCAAGAGAAATCTTGACCAATGGATGGGAGATCGCAGATATACCCCAGGGATTACCTCAGTGTCACTGCTCGACAGAGGCACAGCAAAATAAGGGGTATAGTTCCCCATACTAAAGGGGTGGCGTAAGCCACAAAACGATGGGCTAGGCTTGTAAATGCCCTCAGGCAGATAGCCTAGTATGAACCTATGAACCTATGAACCTATGAATATAGAAGACAAAATAATAACATTTCAGGAAGGTGTTGTAACATAGCATTGAATGAAATTAAAACATAACTATTTGGAGTACATAAGTATAATTTTGAGAGCAGGCATTTATGCACTCAAAGTTTCATGAGGTGAGAGGTAGGAAGCATTAGCAAGAGAGTCGAGCAGTGAAAGGTGAATAGACTGAGTTATAAGAAAGGGATTGGGAGTGAAAATGAAAAGATGGGAGTCACTAGGTAGAGTTTTGAGAAAGGAGAGAAAAAAAGGATGGAGGAGCAGAAATGATATCGAGAGAGACAGGTGGGGTGAAAGCATGAGCATTCCCAGTGAGAAGACAGATGGGAATGGAGCATGGTCTTGAAAGCAGAGTAGTTTTTGGGTGATTCAGATCTGGCACATGGGAGTGAATTCCATAGATGAGCAAGGGAGAAATTGCCCAGGTGTATGTAAGGGTTTATACACTTTGAGGAGGTTCTGGTTACTAGACCTGACTAGTCTGTCAGGATGATGAAAGTTGAGCAAGGAGGAGAGGGAAGGGCAGTTAGAGGGTTTGAAAATGAGTTTGTGAGGAGTTAACTGTTGAATGTAAGAGAGATAGTGGGGGAGCTCCAGCCAGTTCAAGGAGTGGAGTGCATCACAGTGATGGGAGGAGGATTTGGTCCCAGTAGCAAACTTAGAGATTTTATTTTTAGCAAGATGACAGTTTTAAGTTTAGGGAGGATTGAAGGTTGGTGAGGAGAGGGGCTCCATACAAGTGAGAGGGGATGAGGTAGGAAATAAAGAGTAAATGTTTGGGTGAGGGAGTGAAATAATGGCTGTGATGATACAACATTCCGAGCTTTTGGTGTGTTTTTTTAATACTAGTTTGTATATGGATGTCAAACTTTAAATGTTCATCAATGATAACACCTAGACGTTTTGTATGGGAGATGATTTCAATGGGACTCTTATTCTGACTGACTATGGAGAAGGAATTTTTATCACTAGAGGAGTTTTTAGATGGGGTAAAGATCATGATTTTGCTTTTGGATACATTGAGAACAAGGTGATTTTTCAACATTCAAGACTCGGTACAAGAGAAGGCATCTTGTGTTAGTTGCATGAGTTCGGGGAGAGATTGACCATAGCAAATTATGGTGTAATCATCTGCGTATTGGACAAGTTTGGTATTAGGGATGCACTTATGAAAATTATTAATGAAGATGTTAAAAGTAAGGGACCCAGTATTGACCTTGTGGAACTCCTGTTGGAGTGTGAAGGAAGGAAGAGGTACTATTGTTCCACTTGAAGGCTTGCTGTCTATTACAAAGGTAACTGGAAAACCAGTTAATAGAGGAGAGGGAGAGATTGAGAAGAGAGAGTTTGGACACGAGAAGGTTGTGGGAAACAGTAAGTCTAGGCGAAGACTAGCTACAATGTTGCCAGAGTCTCGGGCATGGTTGATGATATCAAGGAAGGACAGAAGGGCAGTGGTAGTACTATGTCCAGATCTAAATTCATGTTGAGTTGGAGAAAGAAGTTGATTATCTTGGAGGTAGGGAAGGAGTTGCAAATGTATGCATTTTTCAAAGACTTTTGAATAGGGGACAGGATGGCTATAGGATGGAAGTTGGAGATTTCAGTATTGTTGCCTCCTTTGTGGAGGGGTATGATGAACACTTCTTCCAGAGGAGGGGTACATAGGATTCTTGGATTGAACGGTTGATAAGTATGGTGATGGAAAGGGCTATGCCATCTGCAGCTAGCTTGAGAAAGTTAGATGGAAAGTTGTCTGGGGCATGAGAGCATGGTTTTAGTTTTAGTAGAAGTTTTTTTATGGTATGTAGAGAGATGGGTTATATGGTAAAGGGAGGGAGATGAGTAGTGTTGTCAGTGGGACTAGAGTTGAGGGTGTGGGATGAGGATGGAGTAGAAGTGATATTGGAGAATGATGTGGTGAGCTTGGCTATTGAATCAATAAAGAAAGAGTTGAATTGGGTAGCTAAGATATGATCTGGAGAATTTGCCAGGAGAGAGGAGAGCAGATATACTGTTCCAGAATTGTTGGGGTTTGGATCTATGATTGTTTTTAAGCTTGGAGTAGTAGGACAGTCGGTCTAAAGCAATATGTTTTTTGACTTTATTACGAAGTTGCCTATACTTAGTAAGGGTGCTAGGTGTTTTAGATTTATGGTAATATTTCCAAGATTTATCTCAAAGATGCATGAGTGTAATAGTTGCTTTAGTTAGCCAAGGGGTGGATTTGGTTTTGATTCTTTTAGTTCTGGGGGGAGCGTAGCTATCTATTAGGTTATTGAATGTAGTATTGAAGTATGTAACAGCGTCATCAAGAGGGAGAGTTTTTACAGGGTTCCAGTTCATATGTTTTAGTGAGTCAGAGAAAGCTAGAAGGCTGATGTTTTTTAGGGTACAAGTTATGTAGTTGTGGTGAAGATGGAGGGAGGATGGTGAGCAATGAGCAAAGGCAGGGAGATGATCGCTGAGGGGGTTGGGTAGGGTGCCGTTGCCAGAAATGGAGTTGGGGGTGAGAAACTAATATCCAGTCCAGAATACTACCGGAGTTGTTATCTTTATTAAATCTGGTAGGAGAGGTAATTATTTGGGTGTAATTGTATAGGTTTAAATTCTGAGGTGATGTAGGTGATTGAATAGAAGCCCAGTTTATATTTATGTCACCTAGGAGTATAGTTTCATTGTTTATATTGGATGAGAACCAAGAGAGGATATCTTCAAGAATGGGGATGTTATTTACTGGTGGAATATGAAGACCAGCTATACATATGTTTTTATGGGTATTAATTTTCAGGAAGGCCAGGGTTAGTTCAGCTGTTGTGAATTGGGGTATAGGCATGGTAAAGGGTGTCACTGTTAGGGAGGAGGAGAAAAGTAGGGCCACCACCTTTCTTTAGAGTTCTGTCATTTCTTATGATCTTGTAGTTGGGAGGGGTAATTTCGGAATCTTTTATGTGGGCTTTTAGCCAAGTTTTGGTGATAGAGAGAATATCAGGGTGGTAATGGGATAGCCAGGCATGAAGGATAGGAAGGTTATTGCCTAAACTTTGGATGTTAATGGTAGCAAAAAGGAGAGATTTATGGTGAGAGAGTGAGGAAGACAAGTTAGGGTTAAAAGCATGGTTGTCTGAGGGTCCAGGATTAGGATGTATGTCACCAGAGAGGAGGATAGAGATTAGTTGGAGTAGGAAGAAGGCAAGGTCTTTAGATTCTTTGGAGTTGGAGTTGAGAGCAGGGTAGCTGGAGAGACATGGATTGTGAGGGATTAGAACTGTATTACAGCTATCAGGAAGAATCTTTCATGTATGTATGTCAAAGGACATACAAAATACCACCACTGCAACAACAATTTATGCAAAGTATGCACATATACCAAATGTGTGAATATAATCACAGGAGAAGGGCATTACAGTGGTAATTGTGTGGAATGTCATACATTTTAGCAGGTGTAATGTACCACACGTCATATCTCATCACCTTTTATGTAACCATGTGACCACTGTAATAGGACAAGCATGTGACACTTGCAGACTACAATTTGCTTCACATCTAGTTGTCGCATACAAAGTCAAACTGGATCATAAATGACAATCTTATGGGCCACTGTATACAGCTGAGGCAACAGAGAGAGTGCAGGAATAATTTAGCTGCATGTGTGTAGCACTGTCAGCATAAATGACAGCATATGTAGCTCAAGTGGCATGATGAAAATAATGGCAGCAACATATCTGAGCGTGTGTCCTAGTACAACATATCTGAGCATGTGTCCTAGTACAACATATCTGAGCATGTGTCCTAAAGGGGTGTGTGCACAGAAATGCACTTATTAATGAAGGATTACTGACTAGGAATACACCATATGGGCAGCATGACATGAGTGGATCATACATACATGATACTTATGATCCAGATGGCCCTCCCTGATTGGGTCATCAAGAACCATATCTCTTATGGGAAACACTTTGGAATCCTGAAATACTGAAATGTCGAATTTCAGTATCTCGAGACCAAAGTGTTGAATCTGCAGATGCGTGAAACTGCAGAATATCGAACCTGGAAATGTCGAACCCTCAGTACTGATGGCACGTTAGGTAAGTGTGGTGTTTTTAAGGGTTTTGGAGAGGGTTTGTGTGTTTGTGAGTGTGTTGGGGAGTATTAGGTGTGGATTAGGGTACGTAGGTGAGAGTGTGAGTGTGTCAGTGTTGACAGTGATGGTGTTTGTATCTATGTGATGTGTGTTTGTGTGAGGGGGGTGTGGAATGTATGTTGGTAGGTTTTGTGTGTGCTGATGTTTAGTGTGACCTCGGAGTTAGTATATATAAGTAGGTAGTGTGTGGAGCAGTGCAGGGAGGCTTGCCCTCTGCTTATAGTAAGAGTGTGTGTGTGTGTGTGTGTGTGTGTGTGTGTGTGTGTGTGTGTGTGTGTGTGTGTGTGTGTGTGTGTGTGTGTGTGTGTGTGTGTGTGTGTGTGTGTGTGTGTGTGTGTGTGTGTTTATGTTGTTGTGCGGAGGTAGGTGTACTTGTGTTTGTATGTGTGTTTTAACGGTTGTGGTTTTGGGTTTTGATGTTTTGGTTTTCATTTTTTTTGTTTATTCGGCTTTATAGTCTCGAAATACTGAAATTTGATATTTCAGTATTTCGAGATTATAAAGTGAATCCCTCTCATGATTTCCCAGATGAGGTTGTACATGGCTTGTGCCATGTCCTGGAAGAACATCCCCATTAGATCATACAAGTATGTCCTGAAGATGTCCATGACCGCATCCAATGTCTTGTGCTTCAGTTTGGTTGTGCTTCAGGTTGGAGTGGTGGAGGTTGTTGTCACTGTCTGCTGGAATGATGACCCCTGCTGGTCCTGGTCCCTTATCATCATCACCATCTACTGTCCTCCCTATCCTCAGAGTAGGAATCCACTGGTCAAGGTCGAGTGCATCTTTATCATCCTTTGTGGATGGATAGACTGGCACAGGTCCAAGACTCTGTAACATGACAGTAAGCATAACTCTTCAATATAGCAACAACAAGCCATAATGAAAAAAAGATATCTGTAATATGTATAACAATGCAACTGATCCAGAAAATGTGTACATTATGGATTTCTTATTCAACATTATATGTAAGGTATGGTGAGCATTAGTTCATCTGTATTGCTGTTGTTACAATGTGCACTATATCCAGCAATAAGACAGTACAAATTTGGCTATGTCAGTCAAATTGTTAAGGACAACACATTTGTAATATATCTTTGTCATACTTAATGCAGTCATACATCTGAAAAAATAGGTTAGACTGCATCATGCTCTCACTGGGGAGGAACACACCTCATGTACTTCATGTGACAGTATAGTACCTGTTAATATCAAACATATGTAAGAAAACCTGGTACTAATACCATGAATAGTAGATATGTAATAGAGCAGAGCTAGGAGACATCAGTTAAAATGTCAGAACAGTACATAAAGTGACATAGAAACAAGCACACACACACACAATTACCTGACCAGCTCTGTGTGTAATTCACAAGCCAAGTAATACTATAGTCATATGTATCATTAGTGTATAACAGTATGCAGTTAAGATATCTATCAAGGTGAGCAAACATTACTGACCAATGTCAGCTTTAGCATATAATGTCTATAATGATATGACAGGTGCACACACATCAATATGCATACCACTATATGATGTTTAATGAACAAGAGCAATGATTCCCATACATGTGTAGTGTCTTTACATGCTAACAGTACTGCCCTGTAAGGATGATTAGTACAATTAGGAGAGAAGCTGTCAAGCTGTACACATCACATGACTGACATCTTCACAACACACAGATGGAAATAATCTTGGATGATTCAGAGAACTGACTGAGCATGGCCCTCAAAATGGTAAACCAGCTTGCGGAATGGCATGAATTTAAAGAACATATGTGGGAGCGCTGAATGAATTCTATTTTAACATGTGTATCCTTGTCAGTAATATTATGCCATGTGCCTGGAGAAAACACACACAGCAGTGCTGCACAATTGCAGTAAAAATATCATAAACTATAAGTAAACCCACTCTGTGCAGACTGTAAGTAACACAGCAAAAAAAAAAAAAAATACAATTCTCATATTGTGACAATGCTAAAAAAACTCAATGTATTTTGAGGCGTCAATAAGTTAGCACCATGAAATAATACAGCAGTAAAACGTACAACTTTTAATACATGAGATATTCCAGGAAGGATATGTGCTGTTAGCAAAAATCTCCACATGTAAACATTCTAGTAGATTGTTGGGATGCTTTAGCAAATTAATTTAACACTGCACTTTGGGTAGCAGATAACTTCAGAGAGGAGAGTGTATGTGCCACATCTTTACAGTCTCTCCTCACAGTATACAGCATGGAAATGCCATGATATATGCACATAAGGATGTACATTCATATTGTTGCCACATCCTATTGTACATATATATTGTTGTCAGATCAATCAAACCCTGCAGTACAAGAGCTAGAATGCAAATGAGCTGAGCACCACTACGTACATATGAGTTGTGCACTGTACGACAGTCTGGCTGTGGTGCACACTATCAGTAGTAAGTGCCAACCCATCAAATATACATAATTAAAATCTAACCTCCTTGTACAATTACAACACTGATCATTCTCTATTATTTAGGTTGTGTCTGCAAATATCCTCTTACTTCAGTATACACACTAATAAATAATACAGGTTACACAAACTGATGTTGTGAAATCTGGGATAGCTCTGTTGAGTGAAAGCTGAACGTAAAACCAACCAACCTGCCAAACATGAACTGAGAATTGCTACGCTTAATGTAGGTTCACTGACAGGATGCAGCTTGGAAGTGGATGACATGACGATACGGAAGAGGCTGGACATCTTATGTGTCCAGGAGATGAGATGGAAGCGCAGTGCAGCAAAGCCACTTGGCTTAGGATCCAAAGTCTACTACTCAAGTGGAGGGCAGGCTAGAAATGGTGTGGGAATTGTGGTGAGAGAGAGGCTTCAGAAGGCAGTAAGGGATATCATCAGAATTAATGGCAGACTCATGGCAGTCAGACTCCAGTGTAATGATAGGGCAGTATTCATAATCTCAGCCTATGCCCCACAGCAGGGTTGTGATAGTGAGGAAAAGAGTGCATTCAGACAGTAGTTGCAGGATCTACTAGATAAAGCAGGACAACATGAATTGGTGCTGATAATGGGTAACTTGAATGCACATATCAGGACAGACAGAACAGGATTTGAGGAGTGCCTGGGTCCACATGGGTGGGGCAACAGGAATAAAGAAGGAGACGCCATTCTAGATTTCTGTCTGTTAAATGGCTTGATAGTGGCCAACACATGGTTCAGAAAGAGAGACAGTCACAAGATCACATACAAGAGTAGTCAAAATACAACTCAGGTAGGCTTCCTCCTAGTAAGGAAAAGGCACTGGTGATTGCAAAGTCATCCCCAGTGAAACAGTCAGCCCACACCATAAACCACTAGTTGCCACAGTCAGCTGCAAGCAGTGGTCAGAGAAGGCTCTAAGGTCAACAGAAACCAGGCTGAAGACCTGGAAGTTGACTGGAGAGAAAGTAAAACAGTTCAAGGAATTACTCAGGGCTCTAGCACCCCAAGAAGAGGATGAAATAGGTGGAGCTGAAGAAGAATGGCAGTGCCTAAAAACAGCACGTGTTAGGACTACAGAAAAGATATGTGGCTGAGCCAGGTATGGAAATAAGGTACATAAGGAAAGCTGGTGGTGGAATGCAGAAGTCCAGGAAGTCATCAAAAGAAAAAAGGAGTGCAGGAAGAAGTGGGAGACAGAAAAGACTGACCAGGCTAGGAAGGACTACTGGTTGACTAACAAAGAAGCTAAGAAAAAAGTTGCAATAGCAAAGAATTGGGCAGCAGAAGAATTGTACCAACTACTGGAAAGTGACTCAGTATGGGGCACAAAGAAACTATATTAGGTTGCAAGGCAGAGACAGAAAGATAAAGAAGATAGTCAGACACCCTTCATAAGGTATACCAGCAACAACCTGCTCATCAGCCCAGAGGACATGAAAGGCAGATGGAAGGAGTATTTCCAGCAGCTTCTGAATGAAGAAAACCCCTCAGAAGCTTTTCTGCCTCAGAAACAGCCTACAATGAGAGAAGACGAGGAGCCCACCCTAGAAAAAATAAGAACAGCACTAAGGATGATGTAGTCAGGGAAAGCAGCAGGCTCAGATGAGGGAGAAATGGCTCCTGAGGGTACTAATAGCAGTGTGGAGAGAAAGGCATATCCCAGATGACTGGAGAATAAGGATACTCATGCCAGTGTACACGAACAAAGGGGACATCCACAACTGTGGGCAGTACAGAGGCATCAAATTCTTATTATATTGCATGAAAGTTCTGCAGAGGATGATTGATAAACGGATACACTGAGTAGTAGAATGTAAGATGGGAGATGAGCAGTTTGGATTCAGATCAGGATGCAGCACAACTGGCCCAATGTTTGCATTGAGACATATACTCGAGAAAAAGCTAGAGATGAGGAGAGAGTCCAACTGGGCATTCCTAGACTTGGAGAAAGCATATGACAAGGTCTCAAGAAAGCTAATCAGGGCAGTACTGTGGAGGTTTGAAGTCCCAGAAACATTGGTAGAATTAGTGCAGGCTATGTACAAGGACCCAGTAACTCAAGTATGGACAGCGTTCGGCCTCACAGAGGGGTTCCCAGTAGGTGTGGGTGTACATCAGGGTTCAGCTCTGAGCCCACTGCTGTTCATACTGGTGATGGGCTACATTAGCAAACAGGTTGGAGGGGACGGATCAACAAAGCTGCTGTATGCAGATGATGTAGCAGTACAGGCAGACTCTGAGCTAGAACTTCAGCAAAGGATAGGAGAATGGAATGCAAATCTGAAGGCACACGGGATGAAACTAAGCACAGATAAGATGGTGATGATGGCAGCAAATTGGGGAAATCAGAAGCTGAGAATAGAGATAGAAGAGAGGATAGTGGAACAGATAAACAGCTTCAAGTATCTGGGAGGAGTAGTTGAGAAGGGTAGTCTGAAAGAAGAGGTCAAAGCTAGAAACAGAGGGGGCTGCAGCCAACTGACATAGAGTATCAGGTGTAGTCTAAGACAAAAGGATGCCAAAGAAACTGAAAAGTAAGGTGTACAAGACATTGGTGCGACCAGTACTACTGTATCATACAGAAACCTGGACAGTAAAGGCAGAACAGTTGAAGAAACTAGAGGTGATGGAAATGAAGTACCTGAAAAAAGTGATAGGATGCATACTGTGAGACAGACGAAGAAATGAGGACATAACAGCAGAATCCAAAGTAGCTCCAATTACAGAAAAGATCAATGAGAACAGATTATGGTGATGTGAGCACATGTGCAGAAAAGAAGAAGACAATCTGATGAAGAAGATTTGGGACAGACAGGAAGAAGGCAGGGGCGGCCCATGCTATTGGTCTGCTGGGTGGCATCCCTCCCAGCTGTAAAACAAAGAAGAAAGACCCTAGCTGTAGAAGAAAGAAGAAAAATACATTTAAAAAGAATGACAAAAATCATGGACCATCGCGCATGCGCACTCGCGGCATTTCCGACATCTAGACTGCTGCTGAACCAGTCCGGAGCATGTGCAGAGCTCCCGATTGATTCAGCAGCAGTTCGGATTGCAAACACAGCAGTCAAGAACATCCCAGAAGTCTATGCAGTTAGGTACAACTGCATAGACTGGAAAGGGATCAGATTGCAACGTCCACAGGCTGGCCTGCTCTCGCAGGAAGCAAGGACATCACCACGGGATCAGTGACGTCCACAGGAGCTAACGGAAGGTCCTAGGAGCATAGCAAGTGGAAATATGGAGCTATACAGCACATTGAAGGCCCTGGACCTGGGTAAGTGTGTGTGTGTGTGTGTGTGTGTGTGTGTGTGTGTGTGTGTGTGTGTGTGTGTGTGTGTGTGTGTGTGTGTTTGTGTGTGTGTGTGTGCGCGCAAGTGCACGTTAGTGCATGTGGGAGTATGAGTGAATGTGTGCGTGTGTGTTATATTTTGTCCCTTTTCAAACTTTTCTGTTTTTCTTATTGATATGAAAAAAGGCTTCTGTTTTGTTATTCGTATAAAAAGGGTAAAGGTAATCCCTCCCTTTTGCAAATTTTAATGTAAAAATTTCACAGTGGAGTAAACTATTTCAGTGTATCAAACTCCTTAACCAAATGTGTTGGTACGTAATAAAAATACAAGCAAGGCAGGCATTGCAAAGTGGTAGTGCACTTCCAAAACAGGATAGACTGGTGTTAAGTAATCAATGTAAGCCGTATTTACTTAAAAACTAACATGTACCAATGTTGGCAAATGCATGCATATTCAGGGTGAAAAGTAGAAGCATCTTTGGGTACCCCTTCCTGCTGTTAAGTTGTGATGGCTTTGATTTTTCTTTCACAGAGAGTTAGGAAGAAGACTGATCTCAGTAATTTCCTGGATTCAGCTGAATTAATTTGCAAAGCTCTACCTGCTGTTGGCCAACCAAAGAATATATAGTACTGATATGGTAAATATCAGTAATTCTGTATATGCTTTGGTTTCATTTATTTCAGTTTTCTACCTCCTACTTCTAACTATAGCATGACAGCAAGAAACATAAGAACTGTGCAAAGTAAAACAGACCTTCAGATTTAATGACCTGTACCAGCTGGGTGTGGCCTTCCTACCCTTTTTTATTTTGCCTTTGTTTTAATGGTGTTTTATTCTTCTTCTGATGTTTCCTAACAGTGTGCATTAGTACCCAGTTTGTATTATTTTTTTTGCAAAGTCTTCATTTCTTTGCCATCACTAAGTGTTGAAAACTGTATAATTCATAACCTTCTTGCAGTGAAACGTCTGTTTGATGCATTGTTCACCCAAGAGAAATTAATATCCTAAGTCTGGTCATACAACAGAATAACAATTGTCATTGTGTGTTTGTTTAATATGTCCTTGGCTATTAGTGAAATGGGCCGTAGTTACCTCTTGCATCCCTCCCTTGATGTGCGGCAAGGAACCGCATCCAAATACTGCCCATGGCTGGTTTAGGGAGTGATCAGAGGTTTGGGGAGGGGAGGCAAATATTGAGTTTAGGGAGCAATAGGGAGTTTAGGTTTAGGAAAGGGAGGGAGATTTTAGTTTAGGGTGCAATCAGGACTTTAGGGTTAGTGAGGAGAGGAGGATTATAGGTTAAAGGATTGATCAAGACTTTACAGTTAGTTAGAGAGGAACAGAGTCTTGGTTTAGGGAGCAATGAGAAACTTTAGGGTTAGGATCAGGGTTTTGGTAGGGATATATTGTATAGTGTGTTATGTATGATGTTACGTAGTTGTGGGGAGTTGTACAATAAAAACTACAGCCTATGAACATTATCAGCTGTGCAAGTTGTAGTTGGGATTTGGCCAAATTCGATGCTATTCCCAGTAAGCAGAACAAGGTTAATTACTGACTCTTCATCAACAATACTAACAGATGTTTTTTATCTATATATTTCTTTTAATTAGAGTTAATATTATGTAGAAGTTGGATAGTGCAGTTGTGGGATTCTAATATTTGTAAACTTGTTCCCAGTTTATAAGTTGCAGCTTTTATACCCATGTGGTTTTGCTTGCCTTAGTTATGGTGCATATTGGAATGATCCTGGGTGCTTACTTTTTTTTCTCTCTAGAGATGATTCTACAGTGATTGCTTAGTAAGAAATGAAATATCACTAGCGCAGATAATTTATCTGCAATCCTTGTGATGCCAGTTTCAAAGAGGGTACATTTACCTCTTGTGGGATATGGTCTACTACCTTCTCAGAAACAGTTGTGTTAGGTTGATTAATATTTCTCCTGGTATGTTGCTATGTTAAATAACTTTTGCAGTCAGGGTTTAAGACACCCGCAATTACTGTTAAACACCTTTTGGTATGTGATAGCACGTGGTTTATGGTTTATTTCATTAGTCTGATTTTGTGGTGAGATATAGACTGATGCTATGAAAGGCTTTGTTTTATCCCCATGCATTGCCTGTATTAGGGTTCACTTTGGACTGGAGTTGGAGGAAGTATTTGTGGTTGTTAGGGTGGCATTGAGTTGGCTTTCTTTTCTACTGGCATTATGATCCGTTATTCTATTTTTTTCAGAGGACAGTTGTCTGTGTATATGTAATATCTCTTTGTATGTCTAGTGACATCCAACTACCATTTTTTAGCCATAATTCTGCTAAGGTAATTATTTTGTCATTGTTGATTGAGAGCCATAAATCCAGTTGTTCCCATTTGTTATTCAAGCTTGTATTCATTTGTGTATTGGTTTAGCCATTGTAGCCTCAAAGTGGGACAGGTGACATATACGTAGTGGGAGGGGTTTAACCTGTTAATACTCTTTTGGGTTACATTATGTGGTCTATAGTTTAGTTGTATGTCCCCTGCTTGATAGGAGTAGTAGGCGAAGGTAAATCGGTATAATCTATCTTGTATGTATGTGTGTAAGTGTAATGCCCAAGTTGCTGTATACTGGTGGCTAGAGAGAACACATGGTGGTGGGTAGAGACTACCTCAGGCTTGAGCCCTGTACCTTGGTTGCAGGTGGCAAGGACCTGAATTCCCTACCCACCACCATTTGTAAAAAGAAATTGCAGATTTTTGCCTCATGTTTGTTCTGTTCTGTATTTTTGTTATTTTGTGCAGTTAGTAGTGCAGTGGTGCACTGATAGTGTTGTTTCCTGACAGCTGCACGTTCTCTGGTTTGATTCTTGGCTGGGGTGCATTAGCTTTTGTTCCAAGTCAGACTTTCCTGGTTAACAAATGTTAAATAAATAAAAATAACAGGCATTTGAATTTCAGACGTCATATTCTTCAGAAAGTACACAGTAACAAAAAACCTTTTATTCTAGCAATTTTCTAAGTTTATAACACTGGTATTTGAAATTTGTCCCTATTTTTGGGACTGTATTCCCCCATTATTGGCTTCGTCCAGGTATTTTGTGCTAAGGTTGAGAGCTATGGTGAGAACTGAATTCACTGAGTATATTTGGGGGCTGTATTCCCCCATTACTGGCTTTGTCTGTGTGTTTTTTTACTAAGAGGTTGAGAGCTATGGAACTGAATTTGCTCAATATGTTTGGGGGCTGTTTTCCCCCATTATTGGCTTTGTTTAGGTGTTTGTGCTAAGAGGTTGACAGCTATGGTGAGAACCAAATTCACTAAATGGTATCCATTTAAGTTTAAGTCTTCCTCACTTTCACAAAACAGATGATTTGGCATAGTGATATCCTGCGCTGACTGTTTTGCACAGGGTCCTGGGTTCAATACTTGGCAGTGAAATATATGGTGGTAACACAGCATTTTATTCTAGCAACTTTCCAACATTATACAAGCAATGTTTAAAATGTGTCCCTGTTTTTTGGCTTTTGTCACCCCCTAATAAATGTTGGCTTTTTCCAGATTTCTTGTGTTGCAAAGTTCAGTGATATAGCTGAGTGTCAAGTAGATTTTACAAGAAGCTGAGAGCTGTAGGGAACAAAAGTTTAGTGCTGCTTATGCTATGCTTGCTTGCATTCTTAATAGCACAATAGGTAGGGTACTTGCTTTTGATGCAGAAGGCTGTGGGTTCTACTCCCACAGTAGATAGATGTATTGCTGATACTGGACTGTGTTATAAAGGGGGTGGATGCTGCAGTCCTTCTTGGCGAAGATACCTAGTAACTATGAACCTTTTATCAGTTTGCTATCCATTCCCTATTGCAATATTACTAGCTTATCATTGTTTTTAATGCAGCATAGGCAATTTATTCCTCAAGGGCAACGGGCACTTTATTTGTAGATGAAACAATGACATATAAAGTTGTTTGCTAGCTGCAACCTCTTTATTAGTTACAGATCTCTTTAATGTGGAATTATTTAGATGACTTTTACTTCTTCAGAGATTGTGCATATTTACTGATACTGGTGGATTGTAGAAGTTTGAGTAGGCTTTTAGGATGGAAATGTTCTGAATTGGGCAGTTTTGTCATTATTTGTGCATGCATTTTGTTTCATTGTTTACTGGAAAACGTTTCTGAATTGGGCACTTTTGTCATATTGGTGCATGCATTTATTTTCATTGTTTACTGGAAAAATGTTCAAAACAATAAATTTAAAATGCCCTCTAACAACTGTACTGTGTTGTACAAGGATTATAATTTAATACAATCAGGAAGGTGTATCAAAGAGCACATGTATGTTTTGTGTGCAAGGGGCCTATGATTTGAAAACAGCCCAAAGTTAATCTTTATCTGCCACTGGCAAAATGTATTTTCTTTGAATGTAGGTTTCAATGCTGTTTCAATGAATGTGATTTTCAGGGGCAGAGAAGTTTTAATGCTGTCTGTTTTCATTGTGAGACTGCATTGCTTTGTTTAGCAGATGTCTTAGTGTTTGTGCTGTAAAATGAAAAATAAAACTTTCAAATGAAGTCCAAATCATTGTAGAAGTAAAGCAGCATGCACATTAGTGTTTATGGTAAATGGGGTGGAATAGCCAAGTAATGGTTCATTGGAATGGCTGCAGGGGGGAGGCTTCATTTGACCATAATTTTGTGAGGGGGAAAGAAAGCAAACTCAAAGACAGCCCCGGCTGAACTATACATCTCAACTGTCCAGATTTTCACAGAATTAATAGATTTTTTCTTATTATTTTTGGTTTGTTCCTCATAAAATTTGTGGTTTTCTGGCAAATCATTTAGGAATTAAGTCACTAAATAATGACAGACACTGAGTTTCAGACTTCATAACCTTCAGAAAAATGCATGCTAAAGCAAGACCTGTTATATTCTATCAACTGTCTCAATTTATACAAGAGCAATTTGTAGTACTGTTTATATGTTCCCCCAATATATTTGGCCTTGTCCAGATTTCCTGCATTAACAGGTTGAGAGGTATATGCAAATAAATTGCTTTATAGCATAATGCATATCCAAACCTCTCAACTGTCCCTGATTTCCATAACCTGTGCAATAATCCTTTAAGCAATGTATCTTGAGCTTGTTTCTTGTTTGCCTTTCATTTTTCACTTTGATCATGTTTTCCCCATGAAACAAGAAGACAGTTGTTGTCAGGCAGCAGGTCTTTTTTGGATAAGAAACATTTTTACAAGTGGGGGCATCGCAGAGATTACTACTTTCAGCATGTTACTTGGTACTTTAATAAAAGCTGAATATAAATTATAATTATAACTGCAGTGCAAGGAGAAGTGGTTTGAGTTGAGTGCTGCTTGTTTTTCTTATACTTGATTTTGGCATTCCAGTAATGTATTTAAAATTAACTTATTTTTTCATGACTCACACCCTTTTTGTTTCCATCTAGATATTAAGTAAGCTGTCATGCAGTCAATGCATTGAAATATATATTTTTTTCTTCTACACTTCATTTTGTCTTGATTGGACTCTCATAATGACGGTTTGGCACCCAGGGCAACGTATTTAATTAAAGTTGCAGTTTATGTGGTTTTGAGCATAGCCCCAACCCTTTCTAGTTGGCCACACCCTTTCCCATTGACCCCCACCCATTCAGCTGTCTCCTGCAGCCCCCCTTTTATTTGAAGTCACCAGCCTCCACTGGAAGAAGGTAAGAGGAAGTGAGGATGTCCAGCAAAAAGGTGGAAGGATTGTGTGAAAGAAGATCTGTGACAGTCAGGCATGAGTGTTGAAGAAGGCAGGAGTGTGGCACTGAATTGAGAGAGCTGGCAACAGTTAACATGATACCCTGACCCCATGTAGAAAAATGTGAAAAAGGGGGCCGATGATGATGACAAACTGATGTGCCCAGCAAATGTGCTACTCACTAATTTAACAATTAGGAGGTATAACTTGTTATTGCATTATGTGAAGATTGTATACACATTTGCATTCAGGGATGCCATCTGCAAAAAAAATTGCAAAATGGAGACAGTGCAAGGACATTAGTAATGCAGAGTACAAATAACGTGGAAAAAAGTTAGTGCATACCACTACCCGGTTGCTACTCCTCAAGTCTGTGCATCCGCTTGATGTACATCGACCTGTTCCAAGTTCTGTCCTTGGCACTTGTAAGAATATAATGAGTGTAAATGTTAAACAGCAGTAATGATTCAGTATTATAAGGTTAGACAGTAATTAATGGTAAATTATTTATGTGCATAACATTGTTACATAATCAAGCAGTTTCAAACAAGGGTGGGTGACACATTTTTACATATGGATTTATACTTAACAGTGCATATGTATCTCAGACATGAGGATGACAGACTTCAAACTAGAGGAAGCTAGATTTAAACCTACAGCAGTCATCTATTCCTACACCAGTACCCAGAACCCTACCTGCCTAGCTACTTGTTGTATGTTGTATGACAATAAGTTACTGCTAATCAAACATGCTTGGGCTGTGACTGCACAGCTAAAGCATAACATACTGTACCAGGTGACCTTCTGTACTCATGGAATATTCTATACAGACGTCATTATGGATACAATGTGATAAAGACCCGATGTGTTATATGAAGAATGATTTTTATCAGCATTATGGAGAGTGGACAGTACAAATAAACAATATTAATGCTATATGGAGAGCAAGTAGGAGGGGACTGCATTTATTGTGGTATAATGTTCCCCACATTAATATATGAGAAGCAGGACAGATATGTATGAACAATGCATATGCTGACACTTGTACAAACATATAGGCATATTAATGCTACTGTAGATATATGTGTTTACATGTAGATGACCAGAATTATACTTCCAAATCTAAACATGTATAACCTTATATGCGTATATGTGAATGTTTCTAAATAAAAACACACACACACACACACACACACACACACACACACACACAACCAGGTATAAAATACATTAAAAAAAAAACAATATATATATATATATATATATATATATATATATATATATCTATATGCAGATTGATATCTCTTTTTTTTAATTTCTCCAAGTGTCTTGGGTTTCTAATACCATGATGGGACTGGACCCCATTCCTAAGTCAAAGTATGATTAAAATTCATGAAATTAGTATTGTTTCAGTCTTTGATATCAGCCAGAAGTGCTCTTCGCAGCACCTGCAATGTGCCCATTAATGACTCCTTCTGCAATCCGTGCAGAGTTACATGTATTGGTAACATACCTAAATACGATTGTATATTCTTTTTTACCCATTACTTCTACTACTATTAGAACTGTCTGGGTATGTTTTTTCACATTGCTCTCCTTTCTACCTGCAAATCCTGATATTTAATGACTTTGTGTCTCTCTGTATGCAAGACACTGTAGTCACTAGTTGTGGTGATTTCAATGATCAATGCTACTTTTGTCTTCTTTTCATGGACCACTATATCCGGTTTTCTAGTATCTATCTTTTGAACTGTTGATATTGGGTGATCCCATGTGATATAAACTTCATCATTTTCTATGATTCTTTGTGGCTCATGTTTCCACTGTTTTTCAGCCACTTCATTACCATAATGTTTGCACAATCCCCAGTGCAACAGGTTTGCCACATTATTACGCCTTTTGGTATACAGTCCTTCTGATATTAGTATGTCACAACCAGCAAGTGTGCAACTGTTTCCAGTTCTATTTTACGAAATATACATTTGTCTGTTTCTCCCACATGTTGAATGGACTTTGTAAACCAATGTGTACATAGCCCGCTATCTTGTGCTGCCAGTATTAACTTTTCATCTCTTGGTTTGAATTCTCTCCTTAACCATTCCTCCATTCGTTCCTGATCAACATGAGGCTCTTCTAAAAGTTTTCTATACTTGCAACTATATTTCTGCATTTTCCACATTTCTTGCCTTGTCTTCTGATTCTTCACCTTATATTCTTTCTTTTGCTTTTTGTTTGGCACATTCAGTTGCTGCATCATTTTTATCTGCTTGTGGTTTGATTTCTGTTCCTGCTTGATGCCAATATGCTTCTGCTAGACTAAGCAGGGTAGTCATTATGGTTTATTATCCTCATTCTTCAAAACTTTCACTACATTTGAGTCTTGTGAAGACAGCAGATTTGTGTGAGTCCCACGGTTGCAGATCTATACATGTAATCAACTTCAAGGAGGCCCATCCCTCCTTTGGAATGGGGAATATATAATCTTGGTATGCACTGATTTTTATAAATCATTTGGTGAGCATGAAACATGCTTCTTGTTTTCCTCTCTAATCTATCCAACATGCTTTGGAGCCAGTCAGTCACTCCAAAACTGTAAGTTAGGACAGGAAGACCAAATTGGTTTATAGCTTGGATTTTGTTCCTAGATGTCAACACTGTTTTCAGGATTAATTTAACTCTTCTAAAATATTCCTTACTAAGTTTTATTTGCATTTGTTCATGTTTTATTGTTGATCCTTCATCAGTTCCCTAATATTTATACACTCCTTCTTGCTCAAGTTCTTTTATATCACATTCTTGTCTCAAACTGATGTTTTCTTGGTGCTGCAGTTTTGCTGCTTTAAAGGTTGCTTTTGCACATTTATCAAGACCAAATGACATTCTTACATCATCTAATGACATTCTTACATCATCTGAAAAAGTTTTGACAACTTGCTGTTGTGCTTTCAGTTCCTCATCTTATGAGCTATACGGTTTAAATCATCGACAAAGAGAAGATGAGAAGTCTTTACACTTCTGTTGTTTTTTAGGAGCCAAATTGTAGCCATGGCCTAAGCTGTTAAGTAAACAGCTTAATGGGTTAATGGCAAGGCAGAAAAGCAACAGTGACAGAAAGTCACCCTGGAATATCCCCCTTTGAGTTTTTATCCCTGAGATAATAATCTGTCCTTTATCATGGCTTAATTGCAAAGTGGTCTGCCACTGTTTCATGGCCACTGTAATGTAGTCGATCAGTGTAGGGTGTATCTTATACATTTTTAAGCACTCTTTTAGAAATGAATGTGGGATACTATCAAATGCTTTTTGTAGTCAATCCATGCCATAATTAAATTATTCCCCTTTTTACAGTTCTCCACTAAGACTTTATTTAACAACAAATGATCCTTTGTTCCATATGACTTTCTTTTTTGCCCTTTTGTGCTATTGCCATAATTGAGTTTTCTTCTAAATGACTATAAACTCTGCATAAATTCCCATGTATAGTTTATAATTTGTCGGAAGGCAAGTTATTTGTCTATAATTTTTAGGGTAGCTTGCAGGTTCATTCTTAAGTAGGAGCAGTGTTTTTCTTGTTGTTAGCTAGGTTGGTGTCTGTTCTTGGTGCACATATAAATAGTTCTTACTCATGGCTAAATCTTCGTGCAAAGATGTTAATACTTTTAACGAGAAGTTAGGTACTGCATCTGGCCTGGGGTTTTCCAATTGGAGGCTTTTCTTAACTTTGTTTCAATCTCTCTGGCTGTTACTTCATCCCATTTCATATCCTGTACCTTTGAACTTCTTATTCTTTCTTTTACTTCTATCCATTTAGCATCTTTGTTATGCTCCACCCACGGGATCTTTATAGATACTTCTCCAAAATGTATCGATTTCTTCTTTTTTTGGTGGTCTTTCAATTCCATTTACCTTGTTTCCCAATTCTCTATAAAACTTTTTTGGGGTCATCAATAAACTGCTTATTTTGTACTTTTCCTTTATAATTATCTGCGTATCTTTTAAGTCTTTCCGCCTGTGCTGAGATTTTTAGTTTACTTGCAATACTGCATGATAGATCCTGATCTGATCTAACAGTGTGCATTACTTTTATCACATCTATCTTTCTAAGTATTTTTGTTGATCTGTTCCTTCTTTTCTACTGTTCTAACATTGACACTTCTTGTCTTAATTGCATTATAGTTTTCTCTATTCAATGCTTTCATGATGGTATTTGATTTCTCCCCTTCCTTTCCCTCACTGCCCTGTGTTTTTGTGGTAGAACTTTATCAGTTATTAATTTAGCTGCTCAGTAAACTATCCTGTTTACTTCTATTATATCACATGGATCTCTATTTGTTTTATCAAACTTCTGACTTTTTGTTTTTTATTGACCTTTTACAGTCTATTTCTTGCATTGATCTTAATATGTCTATATATATATATATCTCTATTAAATCAAGCAAATCTTCCCTTAGCTCATTTTTCTTCTAGACTGAAGGCACATTTTTTGTTTTCCATTTCCTGCAGGCATTCCATAGAAAGTTCTAGTGCATCTTGCTGTGGCACCTTCTCTTCAATTTCATCCTGTGCCATCCGTTGCTCTGTCATACAGGAACTCAGTGCATCAAAGTTTCCACAGTTTCCTGTTCCTTCCCTTGCTGTCCAGCTTCAAGTGAACGTTTATACTGGTTTCCTGTGGAAGGTTCCCAAATATCTTCATATAGCACCTGACCACTATTTAATTATTACGTATTGTTACGTTTCAACTTATCTAGTTCTTTCTGCACATCTACTAGCTTCTTATCCCACTCTTTTCTTTTAGATAAGTATCAGCCTTTAACTTTCCCATAAAGAACCACCTTTAAGTTATTCCACAGAATCATGTCGGGCACCTCTCCATTATTGTTTACTTCAATAAATTGTTTTATTTCAGTTAAAAAACAGTCAAGAAAGCCTTTTTTTCATAATGTAGGTAGGGATTCTCTGACAAGAGATCAAAAAATCAGTATGAAACATTAATTTAAAGTAGATGGCATTGTGATCTGATAAAGGGCAGGACACAATCGTGACATCTTCTAGTTTAGATAACAATAAGCTGGTTAGTAATACTTTATCAATGTTGGTTTGATCTGATCATTTCTAATACTGGCTGACACTGATAAATCATATAACTAACCAAATTCAATCTTTTGCAAAGTCCTTTAATTCTCTAACATAAGTATCTATACTTTCTGCTGGACCATGTGATCACATGAAGAACACACAATAAATAAACGCTATTTTTCATTTTAGCTCAAAGTAACTCTCAAATGTCTTTTAAAACAAACAATACACCTCGGAAGGCGTACAATAAAGCTCGCAGACAGTCGAATTCTCTTCCTTTAATGTCACAATAATTATTATTATTAATAATATGTATTAATACTTAACTTAAGAAATTTAGAGCATAATTTTTCAGGTCTTAGAGCCCACATCTGATGAAGTTTTACAAACAAAAACATAATTCAGGATGTTAAGGTTTGTTTTTGTGCTTTGGTTGTGACATTAAAGGAAGAGAATTCGACTGCGAGCTTTATTGTACACCTTCCCAGGTCTATTGTTTGTTTTACAAGTAATCTTTGCAGAACTAGTGCAATTTTCTTTGGAATTTTTGGTCTCAAATGTCTTTGTTATCACAGCAATACTGCCTTGCTCTCAAACTAAAGTTTATAATAATCTTTAAGGGCTTTGCTGTGTTGTTCAGGAATGTAGCATGCAATACCTTTTCGGGTATATATATATATATATATATATATATATATATATATATATATATAGGAACACTTTATAATCTCGAAATTCTGAAATACTGAATTTCAGAATCCTGAGATCATAAAGCCGAAAGCTCTAAATACCGAAACCCCAGAAGCGCGAATTTCAAAATCTCAACGTTTGGAGATGTTGAAGTAGCGCTTCTGGTGTTGCAGTGTTTGAATGGAAGTCCAGGTAAGTATGTATGTTTAAGGGTGTTAGTTAGGGGCTTTAGTGTGTGTCAGTGTGTGTTGTGACTGTGATGTGTGTGTGCAAGGGGAATGTAGGTGTGTGGTGGTGTTTTCGTGTGTTTGTATAGTGCGACCCTGGAGTTAGTATATTTAAGTAGGGGGGGTGGGAGGTGCACCCCCCACATAGGGGGTGCAGGGGGGCTTGCCCCCCTGCTTGTATGTAGTGTAGGTTTGTGTGTTTGTGTGTGGGGGAAGGTGTGTGTTTGTGTATGTGTGTGGTGTCTGGTTAGTGTAGGAGTTGCAATTTCAAAATTTGCGCTTTTGGGATTTCGGTATTTAGAGATTTCGGCTTTATGGTCTCGAAATTTTGAGATTCGATATTTCAGGATTTCAGGATTATAAAGTGAATCTATATATATATATATCAGTCAGTTGAAAAAGTCAGATTAACAAAACTGCACCATTTTTCAAATGAAAAACTGACTCAACTTATTTGTAATTACCTCTAACACCAAAGATGAATAGAGGTGCTGTGTTTTGTTCATTTCTCACAAAATGAAGGGTGGGGGTGAAATGCAATGCTAGCCAAGTAACAAGTGAAAGATTTAGTATACAAATAATGAAATGAGGCAGGATACAAAATTCTGTCACTTGTACTTCCAGACTGCATAGTAAAGTTTTGGAAGTCAGACACACTGTGACAGTTTTGAAGGCACCGTACCAGACTGCTGTAGGAAAATCAAAGCTGGGCGACTTAAAGTTGCTAACTAGTGAGCCACACTCTAAATGTTGATCACTAATTACACTTTTGGAGTTAGGCTGGGAAGATAAATACTGTGCTTTACTGGAGATTTTCTTGCATCTCTCATCAAGGTATAGCTGTGCTCTTTCTTCACACACGGTTGTTTCTAGCCTAACATATGACAGCAGTAGAGTGTAGCAATGACTACAAATGCACTGATAAAAATGTCATGGCATACATTTTATACTATTCTCACTTGTTCTTACTTCACACTGTCTTGACTAACTCACATAATCCCGCTTACTTACCTCAACACCATACCTCTCATCCTCTTAACACAAGAAATCTGGACAAAGCCCAAAGTAATGGGGGATAAAGACCCAAAACATTTTGTTCTTCTAAACTTAGAAAGTTGTTAGAATAATGGAGTTTGGGTTAGCATGCATTTTCTGAATGATATAAAGTTTGAAACTCAAACGTATATCATCATTTAGTGACTTTAGTCCTCAGTGATTTGCCAGAAAACCACAAATTTCATGAGAACAGATGAATAATATAAGGCAAAAATATGAACATTCTGCAAAAATCTGGATAGTTGAGAAGTATGCATATTTCCCTCATTTGTAAACTGCAGTCCACCTCCAGTGCAAGTCATTGTGCAGTAGTAATAAATCTCTGTTGATTAATTTATTGTCATGATACAACATTCTCTTCTGGAGACATTTATTAACTATTGTAAAACTGTTCTTATGATTTAATGAATGCAAACTTGCAAAATAATTTAAAGGACAGAGTTACTTGCAACACCCATCTAAGTGCTGTCATATGGATAAGCTGTTATCAATAATTTTTAGGTTATGGATTACATAATAAAATAAGCTAAAACACTTGTTCAAATAACATTTAATATCACTCTAATTGTTGATTTAATAAAATTGCCAGAAAATGATTATGTATTTCATGCATTATACTGCCTTTCCATTTGCATAAATCAATACTCTTATATTGCCACAGGGATCTATCACATCCCCTTTTTTCCTTGCTCACTAAATGGCCACAGTCACCAAAACACTCATGCATGATCCAGCAGTCAAGTGGCCATATTCTCTGACTATACATTTGCTATAACTTTTTCCAATAGTAATGTTGATGGTTCATTATTGAAACTATCTTCCCTTCATGCAGAGTATAAATTATAGAACCTCACAGCCGTTAACATTTTGGATTAGCTGATAAGAGTTTTATAGTGCTGGCTTATATCACTGGTACTTTTCTGTAATTTTAGTTGTAGCTTAAACTGTGTCTGTATAATCATAACACTGTCATAATGGACAGACCCTATATTCTTTGGTATCATAGAAATGCATAACAACTTTTGTAATGCAGGGCACACTGTGATTATGCTGTAAATCTGAGGAAAAGACAGGCATGGTGAGCAGTTTTCTAACGTCAGAAAGGTGATTAACAAACTTTTGTTAAGCACCCCTCACTGCTGCTGTGCTGTAGTCTTGTGCTCCAGCATTAACAGTGTTCCATATCCATGCCAGAACAGTGGTGGAAAGTGTAAACACCTTGAAAAGCTCTTTAATAACTCTTAAAGCTGTTTACACTTTCTGCCTTTCATCTGTGGTGGCCGCTCTGTTTGTTGCAGCTATATGTTACAGTTTTCACATCTAAAACATTTAGTGCTCCTACACTTTTATTCTCTAACTTTTGTAGTACATTGGAGCAAGTAAAACTCCATGCACTATGGAGGATTATGATTGGGTGACTCTAATCATAATCCAGTTTGTGTCTTCATCAGATCACTGTAGCAGTAGCTGTAAGTATATGAGCTATATTCTACCAAGGAACAGACATCTGGCCAGTCTACAAAACTTTGGGCTCCTTCCTCACGTATTGTTAGTCTGCATTTAGCACAAGAGTATGTATAAGAGGAATGTATGGGCATGAAAAACACATACCTTTTTTGTCATATGAATACTCAGCCAGATTTTTCATTAGTTCTGCATCATCAGTAACAGTGGTCAGCTTTAGTTACAATTTCAGCAGCTAATTATCCCTGTTGGGCTACTTTCTTTTTTCTGAATAAACATTTTTCTAAAAATTGCTTATATCTATCAATAAGGGTAAATGCCGGGTCTATATTATATCATCGAACACTTAAAAAAGCGAACAATGAATAATTGACCCCATGTAAGCAAAAGTTTATAATCTCGAAAGCTCAGAACAGCGATTTTTTTCCAAGGGAAAAAAAAAATCACTGTTCCAAAAAAAAAAAAAAAAAAAAGAAAAGAAAAAAAAATTGAAAGAATACATAAAGTGGGGGGCTTCTTGCCCCACACCCCCCCCGATGTGAGGGGCTGTTCCCCCCACACCACCCCTACTTAAATATACCAACTCCGAGATCGCACTACAGTGCCGAAAATGGCAAAGTAACGGAAGCAGCCAAGCGAATTCTTTCCCTGGGAAAGAATTCGCTTAAAAGCCGCTTCGCTATTTTGCCTTTTTGTTGTTTTAAATTCAACCAAGAGGCATTCGATAGAATGCATCTATGGTCATCTAATAGGAACTCTAAATGTCTATGCGGTATATTCCCCACAAGAAGACTCATTCCTCTTGTTTTTTTTGGTTAGGGGATCAACATGATACTAATTCCTGTCACACTTGTCTTTCTTTCACTCCTAAAATCATAAGAAGCAGGGAAAAGTCTCTGAAATCTTTCTTAAAAATCGCCACCTGAAAGAGTTGGCAAAAGACACTATATTGACAAACTTCTCCTTGGCAGACTGACCCCACAGAAGAAACCGTACAAAGTCATTAAAGAGGTTTTTGAAGCACCTCAGGCTTCACAGTCTGTAGTATGATCTGGATCTGGTTCTGCTGACAGCCTTTTGTAGCTCTTGGATTGTCAGTCCAATGTTCCTGCCTTGGATGGAATTGGCTAATGTCCAGTAATTAAACACATCCTGTCAGAATGTTTGTTGGACTTTTGCTGAGAAGGGATAACATAAGATCATAAGGGTGATAAAAGTATTTATTAAGTTTTGGTGAGGGAGGATGTTGCCTTATCAAAAGGACTGGTATAATTTTTCCCAGGGCCAGTTTAAGGCATCCAGTATCTTCAGCCTTATCGTCAGTTTCTACATCATTAAACAGAAATAGCTTCCCCTCATCTTCAGATGAGCAGGATCTTTCTCTCTGAATCTGATGCTGAGGGTTTAGATTACACATCTCGGCTATCCTTGCCTACTGCTGGTGAACTTGAAACAGCAGGCATTCTTTCCTCTGACTGAACCAATGAAGAAATTTCATCTGAATATACTATTTCAAAAATAAATGAATATTTTAAATGAGAGGTTAGGAGGTATCAGAAGCTCAGAAGAGATACTATGAAATATGGATTCACCTAAACTAGCAGCAATTTCTCCTCTTCTAGGGGCATTGGAGGGTGAATTTGCTTCAGCCTCTGTTTTTCCTGACTCCCAAACCTGCTCCCAAGAAACCTGACAGATTTTACAGGGTGCCCAACTCGCATAAGTTTATTTAAAGAAACCCAGTGACAGACCCAGCTACTATTTCTGTTGATGGAGACAGATAATTTAAGGCCTTTTCTGTCTCCAGCTTAGTTCCAAATGATGTTCCTTTCATAGATTAGATAAAAAGGTCCATACTTCATCTACTTTGGTACTTAAAGCTATTCATTACCAGACACATATGCCCAAATATTTTCTCTCCATTTTTGCTAATATGCAGCAAACCCTAACTTCCTTATCAAACTCTCCCTAAACCTTATCTCTTGGTTATGTTAAATTCCACTTCACAGGTCACTAAGCATTCCATAAAGTATGTTTATGATGCAGTGATTGCTGTTGCTGTGTCCAGGGCTGCTGCCACTGGCCAGGTTATGAATAGGAATACATGGATTACATTACAGAATTACCCTGATGAGTCTAAGGCACAAATTCTTAATGCTTCTGTTGACAGGAATCTTTTGTCTGGTAGTTCTTCAGCTGAAGTATGAATGAAACTGGAAGAGAAGGGTAGTTAATACAATGAGTGAAACCTCACTGCTTTTCACCTTTCCCTAAATATCAAATAAATTATCCATTATTTTCAGGTCCTTTTTTCAAAATCCTAAACCGTTTCAACAAGAGATATCTAAGGAACAGTATAAACATAAAGAGCAGGGAGATGCAAAAAGGAAAGGAGATATATTTCAAGGATCCTCCTTTCAAAAGAAAGCTCAAGGATTACCAGTGGTCCCCAGCACTTCCCTCTCCCCCTCATTCTGGCCATTCTTCCAAACTGCAGCCTCTCCAGCTACATTCATTTATAGAAGCAAATAACTTCAGATGCCTGAGTTCTAAAAATAATCAAAGATGGTTCCAGACTTCAGTGAGGTTCAGTTCCACCCCAACCAAAGATCTTGCCTCCTCCAAAAAATGAAATACATCTGTTTTCACAAGTACTGTTAGACTTGCTATCCCATGGTGTAATATAGCCAGTGCTTGCTATCCCATGATGTAATACAGCTAGTGCTTGCTATCTTATGATGTAATACAGCCAGTGTTTGCTATCCCATAATGTAATACAGCCACTGCTTCCTTCCAAAAGATGCAAAGGGTTTTATTGAAGATTGTTTTTGGTTCCCAGAAAAGAAGGCACATATAGACTAGCTTTGGGCCTTTCAAAATTAAACACCTTTCTTCTGGTATCAAACTTCAGGATGCTTACTCTTCAGAGCCTTTTTCCCCTTCTTTTTCCCAAGCCCTTCTTAAATACCCTGGATTTAAAATATCCATACCTGCACACCCCAATTTACAAAATGCTCAGGCATTACTTAAGGTTCTTTGCTTGGGACTTTAATTTCAGTTTATGTATTTGCCTTTTGGTCATTCCAAGGTTGGAAGTGTTTTCACAAAGTGAAGCCCCAGACATAGCTTTGTTGCAGACTTCAGAGTATTCATATTTTTCGGCATTTGGATGATTGCTCATCTTAGTCCCTTCCATCCAAGACATCCTAACAGCTTTTCAGTTCATTGTTCATCTTTTCAGCAGCCTTGGGTTCAAACTTAATCTAATAAAGACCTGTTTAAACACATTTCATGGGTTAGTGTTTCCTGGGTGTCTCCCAGACAGATCAATATCCAGTGCTTATGTCCCTCCAGGAAAAAAGTATCATCCTTCCAGACATTTTTTGAATAAGGCCTCTCAAAACATGTCAACAGTAAGAGAATTCCTCACAAATCTAGGTTGCATGGCTTTCTCCATCCCTTAATGGTACCACTTGCCAGATTACATATGACAAAACTCCAGTGGTACCTCAAATCAGTCTGGCACCAGCATTTTCATCTCTTACTGTTTCAAGCTCCAGTCCTCAATTTAATCAAGAAGTGACTTTCATGGCGGGCCAATCAGTTATTTCTATGTCCAGGATTTCCATTGTGTCTACCCTTCTTCTTGATGAGTCAGTCGCAACAGATAGGTCAAACTTTGCATGGGGGCAGTTTCCCAAGGCATTAATGTTCAGAACTTGTGGGAACATCACCTTAGGAGCAAACACAGAAATCTTAAAGAGGTAGCACTAATAAAAGCTATCATAGCTCTAAGTCAGCTCTGGATGCCTATGCCTCTGTTACTGATAACAGAAAACATGACAGTCAGTGATGTGGTATATAAACAAACAAGGGGGTACAAAGTCATACCCCCTGTGCAGACTAGCCATGATTGCCTGGGAACTAGCAATTAAGATCAACCCTGCTCTACAGGTTGCAGGGTCTATATCACATTGTCAAACTCTTAAAAGTTCAAATGTCATATGGTCGACACCATATGATCGAACTTTTAAAAGTTTAAACGTTTTAATGGAGATCTCCATACAGTGTGGAATGGGAATATTTCCCTTTTCTGCTCTGTAGTGCAATCTCAGAGTTGGTATATTTAAAGAGAGGGGGGTGTGGGGGGCACAGCCCACCGTGTGTGGGATACAGGGGGGCTTGCCCCACTTTTTAAACTATTCAGGTAGGTTTTTTTCCTTTGGTTTATTTTGTTTTATTACATTTTCTCACTTTTAAAAGTTTGATCATATGGTGACAACCATATGACGTTCAAACTTTTAAAAGTTTGATTATGTAATATAGACGCCGGGTTGCATACCTTCTGTTAAAACATTTTTTTTGACATTTTTTGAATAAGACCTCTCAAAACATGTCAACAGTAAGAGAATTCCTCACAAATCTAGGTTGCATGGCTTTCTCCATCACTTAATGGTACCATTTGCCAGATGACATATGACAAAACTCCAGTGGTACCTCAAATCAGTCTGGCACCAGCATTTTCATCTCTTACTGTTTCAAGTTCCAGTCCTCAATTAAATCAAGACGTGACTCCCATGGTGGGCCAATCAGTTATTTCTATGTCCAGGATTGCATCTACCCTTCTTATTGAGTCAGTCACAACAGGTAGGTCAAACTTGGCATGGGGGCCGTTTCCCAAGGCATTAATGTTCAGGATTTGTGGGAGCATCACATTAGGAGCAAACACAGAAATCTCAAAGAGGTAGTGTCAATAAAAGGTATCATAGCTCTAAGTCACCTCTGGATGCCTATGCCTCTGTTATTGATAACAGAAAATATGACAGTCAGTGATGCGGTATATAAACAAACAAGGGGGTACGAAGTCATACCCCCTGTGCAGACTAGCCATGATTGCCTAGAAACCAGCAATTCAGATCAAACCCACTCTACAGGTTGCAGGGTCTATATCTAGTTGTCGAACTCTTAAAAGTTTGAATATCATATGGTCGACACCATATGATCGAACTTTTAAAAGTTCAAACATTTCAATGGAGATCTCCGATACAGTGTGGAATGGGAAGATTTCCCTTTTCTGCACGGTAGTGCGATCTTGGAGTTGGTATATTTAAAGAGAGGGGGGTGTGGGGGGCACAGCCAACCATGTGTGGGGTGCAGGGGGGCTTGCCCCCCTTCTTAAACTATTTAGGTAGGTTTTTTCTTTGGTTTATTTTGTTTTATTACATTTTCTCACTTTTAAAAGTTTGATCATATGGCGACGACCATATGATGTTCAATCTTTTAAAAGTTTGATTATGTAATATAGACGCCAGGTTGCATACATTCTGTCAAAACAGAATATTATAGCAAAAGCCTTAAGCCAATCCATGATAGACCCTTACAAGTGGATCCTACACTCAGAGATTTTCCCAGACATTGTTCATCTGTGGGGAATTCCCTAAGTAGATCCATTAGTCTCCTATCTCAACAAACAACTGCTTCAATTCTCTTCTAGCATACCTTGCACAAAGGCCTAGAAAACATATGAATTTACTTTCCCATGTACAGAAATGTCCCTCTGCACCTATCCCCATTTCCTCTGATTTCCAAAGTTCTTTTAAAGATAAAGATAACAATGGACTTGCCAAAGATACTTCTGTTAACTCCACTTTGGCCAGGTGACATTGTTTCTTCCTTCTTAGGCATCTGGGCAAAGGCAATTACCAAAATTTCCTCACAAGGTGGATCTACTCACATAGGACACATGATCTTTAATCTGCTCCAACCTTCAAAACATCCACCTGTCAATATGAAAGATAGTTTTTTGAGACCATTTAGGCACTTTTTCCTCAGAGCAAGTGCTGCAGGTATTAAAGGAGGATGGAGAATCTGCTGTGAGAAAATCATACTTAGCGAAATGGAAAACTTTTCCTAGTTGGTGGATAAAAGAGAACAAGACCCATTCCAGCTGGGGTGTATCTGTTTCTTCAGGACCTATGTAAATTGCTCAATTAAGGCCTAAGGTTTACTTCCATAAAGGTACACCTTTTGACTATTTCTGCTTACCTGTCTCTGGATTATCCCCTTTCTTCTTTATTCAAGCGTGGGATCATAACTTTGCTTTGGAGAAATTAAAGATCTCTCCTTTTGAACTTGCAGTCAGTGTTTTTTTTTAATTTTTGACTTGTAACTATGTTTTGCTTATTGCTCTGAATTTCGGCTAGATGGATATCTGAATGTCTATGCATCGATTTTTTTTCACGAGGACAGAGTGAGTCTCAGAAACAATATTTCTTTAAGCCAAAGGTTACTTCTGATTTTACTTTGAATCAGACTGTTCACCTCCATTTATTTCAATCTGAATCCAAAAACATGGGGAAAATGTTTGCATACTTTATATGTTCATAAACAATTGAGACTATCTAGACAGTGTCTATTTTCATGGCAGAAAGAAAGAACTGAGAGTTTCTAAGCAAGCTATTTCTGGTTAGTTGTCACTGGATATAAAATGTTGTTACTCTCACCATGGAAAATGTCCCACTGAAAAAGTCAGAGCTCATAACACCAGAGCAATGGCTACTTCTGAGGCTTGTTGGAAAGGGATGGACTGTAGGTGTATCCTGGAGCTGGCTACTTGGGATTTTTTGGACATCTCCAGTAGACACTACAAGCTTGAGTCAGTTTCCAACCTATAGCTTGGTTTCCAAAGGTCACCCTTCAAGGGATTCCAGATTCTGATCTTCTCTGTCATCTCTCTCTTTTCCTAACCCATGACAATTCTTCAGTATAGTTGCAGCTACTGCAACAGTGACCTACCAAAGAACATAGTGCAGTTGAGTAAGTTAACTGACCATAACAGTAGGTGGTCACGTAGATCATTGTTGCAGTAGTACCCACTTGGCCCTCCTGACATGACATTAAAATTTCTGTTGGTTTTGTCTTAATTGTTATAGATCTTCAAGCTTTGCCCACTTTTTTTTTCTCAAAGTTTTTTTTTTTTATTTTTCAAATACATTTCAATGAATTCCATAGTATTTATACATAACATCTTAAATAACTATGTACACTATTTACATTAGCCTGACACTATAACAGATCTTAATGTATACAGATACTTTCAATATCAATATGTATATTTTCTTTTTGGAAATGTTCCATATAGTGATTTCTATAGTCATCAAGAATGTCACCTATATCTTGAGACATTTTTCCCTTTCTTTTCACGGAAGATACTTTTAATGTTTTTAGCTTTTGATTATATTTTGATTCTTGTGGATAAATTATGTAGATATTTGGGAGAAGTGTCCAAGGTATTAATTTTTAATTTTTCTAAAGCTGAACTAGTTTTATGTGTTAGAATTTCATTGTAGTTATTGTTTAATACTTCTATTTTCGTTTTCATCTCCAAATGATTTTGATTTTTTTCAGCTTTTACTGACAAAAGTTTGGATTGTAGATCTAATAATTCAGAATCCCATTTTCTGATTTATTTTATACCAAGTTAGGGTTTTACCATATATGTCAGCTTTTAATGCGTCCCGTGTCATTATTGTATTTATCTCTGTGATGTAATTAATATCTAAGAAGAACTGTAATTCAGATAATAACCAGGGTTTGAACTCTTTAATTTTAATTATATATGCTGGAATTCTGGAGTTAAAGATCAATGGTTTGTACCCATTTTGAAGTTTTAGTATCAATGAATTGTGGTCTGAAAAGGGGCAGGGAGTGATTGAGAAATTAATGATTTTAAAGTGTAAGACACGAGCAGCAAATATTTTATCTATTCTAGTTTGGGTACCAAATCTGTGATCATGATGGGAAAACAACAAAGATTTAGCTTCTTTAAATTTGAAAGTATCTACTTGATGAAATAATTCTACCAACTTGTTTAAAGCTTTTCATACAGCAGATGTATACAGCGGTCTTTTAATTGTAGTTTCAGAAATATCAAATATGCAGTTAAAATCTCATCCTAATATTAAGTTGCCTTTATAATTATTGGAAATGAAATCCAAGTGTTTTTAACAGTTCCTGTTCCAATGCCTGGGAACCAGTATAGATTGGCTAGGGTCCATATTCTGTTATTATATTTAACTATTACTAATGTCATAAGGCCTTTTTTATCTTCATACTTATAAATGATTTCTGGGTTAATCTAATTTGTTTTTCATAAAATTGTTACCCTTTTTGTCTTTGTCTGATAAGTGGATTGTGCCAAAATTATATATTCCTTAGGATTCCATTTGTAATTGTCATTTGTTTTGAAATGAGTTTATTGAAGGAAGACAATTTGTGATTTGTTCAGTTTTAAATAATTCAGTACATTTAATCTCTTGATAGGATTGTTTAAGCCATTGGCATTTAAAGATAATAAAGTTAAATCCATCTTAGGTTATTTAGACTATGTATTTTTGTTTTATTGTGACTATTAAACATTTTCCTCTGCTAACTGTAAAGTACATGTTTTGAGTTTTTAAAGGAAATTACCAGTTTTATACTTTGAGTGTTTACCAATAATGTTTTGGTCAGGCATACTAAAAATGTTTTTTGTGAAATAAATTTAAATTAATAAATGTTAACAAAACTAAGATCTGCACTAGCCATGGAATGAAAATCCTTCCTAATCTGATGGATAAACCTAAGTCCATCAGATTATCACTCATACCTTGACAATCCAGAACATTTGAGCTCCATAAATGGAATTATCATATGAAGAATATTTGTAATAGGAATAAGCAATATTTATATTATTTTGAACAGATATAGTACTATTGTAGATTAGACAGAATTCTAATACAATATGAATATCTACTTATTGTGTAAGCAATTAATATTTACATGAATGATAGATGACAAGCAATTCAATCATAGTAAAGTAGAATGTATCATATATAAAACCTCAGTAAAAGATTATAGCACACAGTTATTTAACATATTCACCCTTATTGATGAAGTCTTTCAAAACATATTACTTAATATAAATAGATGGTAATAATATTTATACCTAATGTTATATCAGAAGTTATATTTCATTGTTTTCCACTTTGTTTGTTGCTGACTTACTTAAAGCATCAAGTTTGTTTTACGTGAACATTGCTGAAAGTTAGTGCATTTTAATTATCAGTGCATCCTTCTTCCCCCCATTTCCTACACATGAGGATTTTCATATCTGTCGTTACTTATTATAAAATGAGCGAAATTAAGGGTTAAAAAAACAAATTCACTTATTGTGATTAATGATTACAAGTTCCCTTTCCATATTCATAAATTGCCATTTTATGGCATATACTGAAAGTTTTTAGATTTAAATGGCAACATACTATTTTGTATAATCAGCACAGGTTAAACTGATTATTGTCAATTTAATACTATTTGTTCAGAATGTGATTGTTACATTCTGTGACAGTCCTAGTTCATGCTTCTATTGTTTTCCTTGAACAACTGTGCTAGTTTGATGTCATGTATAAAACATTAGCTACCTTGGTAACAGCTTAAGTATTATGTATGGTCAAGATGGTTACAAACCATAATTCAAGTTAAATCAATTGTATGACTTCTTATGCACATTTACTTATATGAGAAAATCATCATGCTTCCCCTTGATGTTCAATATAGTGTATGTCATTTATGACAAGTTAAAACAGTAGTGTTATTATACACAAGCCCATGTTATTAAACTGAGTGTCTATTGTCAATTTAATACTATTTGTTCAGAATATGATTGTTACATTCTGTGATATTTCAAGTTCAGGCTTTTATTGTTTCTTTTGAACAACTTTGTCAGTTTGATGTCATGTATAAAACATTAGTTACCTTGGTAACTGCTTAAGTATTATATATGGTGAAGATGGGTTACAAAAACTACAATTCAAGTTAAAGCAATTATATGACTCGTTATGCATATTTACTTATATAAGAAAATCATCATGCTTCCCCTTGATGTTCAATGTAGTGTATGTCATTTATGACAAGTTAAGACAGTAGTGTTATTATACACAAGCCCATGTTATTAAATCCTGTCTTTAATATCTAAATTCAGCAGACTGCTTCATCTTATATGATGATTACATATTTTATGTCTAGATTTACTAAAATACATGGTGGTTCTGATTGTGATCTGTTTTTCTGTGTACTTGCTAAACCCTTTCTACCTAGAGGGGGTGATTATATTAGTAAACTGCTAGAGTTAGAAACTAGGATGATTTTAAAGTTTCAGAATTGCTGCTTTTAGGTTTGAATCAGGAACTTAGTAATTAAAAACAAGTAATAGCTAAGTTCTTGTTTGAAGGTTATTAACAAAGTTCTTAATGATGTTTGGACAGTCTGTTTAGAAAGATTAACTTAAAATATGTTTTAAAAAAATGTTAAAATACAGCTATTTAAATATTTATATATTATACATTTATATATTTTGTATAATTGATGTTTCGATTGATTAATTGAATAAGTGGAACTTGTTAATGGCTGTTTGATTTGATATAAATATCAGTTGTAACTGTTTCACTCTGATCCGTGAAGGCAAATTGCCGAGGTACCAGATCATTGTTACTGAATAAAACCAAGGTGCTGGTGCTATATTTGTGTTTTTTATTTCTTTAAAAACAAAATGAAAACTCCAGCAAAGCTAGAATTTCCACTGAGTGACCTCCCAAACCTCTTGTATCAGAGGCACATGGGATATATGCAAATGATCCTTATGAACCTCACGTGTTTCAGCTAATTGGCAATTCTGAATGCCCATGACTTGTTTTGTCATTTTAATAGACAATTTCAGGTGAATAAAGCCAAATCCCACTAGCTGTGGATATGCATATTTCGGCCTTGTTATGACCTTGTCAGCACAGCACAAGCAGACTGTTTGACTAAGCATTTATTATTTTTTTATTTCTTTGGAATTCTCCTTTTTTCATGGGGTTTTGGATTATCTTTAGTAGCACCAGTACCAGTATGTCGCAGACAGCTGGTGGTTCCAGGCCCTTTGATATGCCTGAAAATTTGAATTTTTTGGATATTTGTAGTAAACAGGAGAAAAAGTTTGCACAGACTGATCCATGGAATATGGGCAGAGGTCAAGATCCTGAGTGGCGGTTTGTGCAACTGGAGAGACATATGGCCAAAGAAGTAGCATTATTTTTGGACACTCGCTTACTTGAAAAGTATGTCAGCTTAAATTTAACCCCTAGGGTTTACGTGTTGATCGTTTGCCTGCCATGAGCTTTGCCGCAGATGAGAATGACCTGTTTGAGGAGTGGAAACAGGTTTCCTTGCAGTGTGTTATTGGCTCGCTTCATATCTTAATTAAACAAAATATGAGGACACATGAGAAGTTAAACGCTGAGATTTTGCACTTGCAGGATCAGGTGGTTGAGGATTCCTGCTATAAGGTGCAAATGGACTCTATTCATGAAAAAATCAATAAATTGGAGGGAGAGATCATCCAGCATAAGAGAAACAAACTCTTACATCATATGAAAGATTATGAGACTGGTTCGTTCTTTTCATGGCAGCGTGACTCTTCATGTAGTAGGTTGAAGGTCAGAAGCAGCAGTCAGAAGCATCAAAGTTTATCTGTGTCTTCTGCTGAACAAGATGGTCAAAAAACTGTATTGTTTATTGATTCTCCAGCTCCTGAAGCTGCTAATGTTCAACAAGTAGCAGCTACTGGTAACAGTCATTCCTTTCAATCGATGAATCGTAGAAGAGGAGGAATAAAGGGAAGAAATTGCTACAAATAATTGACTCAGTTTATTAAATGATGTTAGTGAGTACAATGGAACTGAAATGTGTATTATTAATCTGTCTAATTGATGTCTTTCCAATGAGATGAGGGCTGTGTTAGTTAAGGGTAGTAAGCTTATACCCACTTTTATACCCACATTTGCTGATTTATTTTTTGAACTGAAAAGTTTTTGTAGAAAATTGTTACTGCGTGTATATTTTGATAGAAAAGCTAAGGAAGACTTAGACCGAGTTAATATTACAGATGATATAAATGATACAGATGATGTATTTGATGACAACTTAATGAATATATCTGTATATGAAATTGATTTTGAGCCCTTGAATGTATTTGAAAATTATGTTGGTGCTGAGGGGTTTGGTTATACCACTGGATATGGTAAATTGCAGTTACCTACCTTGTCGTTGGAAAGTAAATTTGTACCTATGTTGAATGTACCTGCCATTTCCTTATTTCAAAAGGTTTTGTGTAAGGAAATTTTTAACACATTTGGTAAAATTTTGAAGCAAAAAAGTTATACAATTTGACAAAAAATGAGTGGCTAGCTTTGAAAAATTTAAAGCAGCTTAAAACTGATTATATTTTCAAATGTGCAGATAAAGGTGGAAATTGGGTGATTTTGGAAAAGCATATGTATTGTGAAATGTTAACTGATATACTTGGTTGTGAGGATGAATATAAGCGTTTACCTATGAACCGTGTGAATGAGTATAACATTGAATTATTAGCATTGTTGGAAAGGGGTGAACGTTTGGGTTTCTTTGATAGAAGTGATGTGAATAAATTGTATACTAAGAAACCTATAACTCCTATTATGTATGCATTACCAAAAATTCACAAAAATTTAAATACGCCACCTGGAAGGCCTATTATTTCAGGGCTTGGCTCTTACCTAGATAATGTTGGCAAATTTTTGGATTTTCATCTGAAAAGGCACTTGTGTAAGGTTCCTGCACATATTTCTAATACTCAGGATTTATTGAATGTGTTAGGAAAGGTTCAATGGCAGGATGATTATTATTGGGTTTCCATCGATGTAAAATCATTATACACTAACATCAAACATAGATGGGGTTTGGAAGCTATACTTGATATGTTGGGTGAAGGCCCTCAAACAGCTTTTTTAGTTGGTCTGTTAGAATTTTGTTTGACCCATAATTATTTCTCATTTGGAGGAGAGTTTTTTCTGCAGCTTAAGGGAACAGTTATGGGGGCTTCATTTGTGCCCTCATATGCTATATTATATATAGGTTCATAGGTTGATACTAGGCTATCTGCCCTAGGGCATTTACAAGCCTAGACAGAGTGTGTTTGGCATTCGAAACCCTTTTTAGATTAGTTGACTGTGCCTCTGTATAGTAGGTCACAGAAGATAGCCCATTTAAGGTTAGTTTACTGTGCCTCTGTCTAGCAGTGACACAGAAGAGATCCCTGGGGTAAATTTACGATCTCCCATCCAAACGTCAAGATTCTTCTTGAAGATGGTCATTGAGGGGCTCTGTCTAACATGGATTGGGATTTTGTTCCAGAGTGAGGGGAGCCTCTGGGATATGAATCTGTCCCTCCAGCATGTTCTATTTATTTCTGTGCTGAGGTTTAAGTCACTGGAGCGTGTAGCTCTGATGGATTTGGATTTCTTGAGGTGGAGCATGTCCATCAATTCTGGGTTGGACATGGCTTTATACGTCAGGCACAGATCGCCTCTGAGTAGGCGGTAAGCAACTGAGTAGAGCTGGAGTTTCTTTAGCCTAACTGCGTAGGGCATCTGTTTGAGACCCTTGATCCTCTTGGTGAGGTACTTTTGGGGTCTTTCTAGTTGTAGCAGGTGTCGGGTAAGGTACATCCCAAATGGTGCATTGTGTTCAATTATGGGCCTGATGAGTGATGAGTAGAGGGGCACAATGACCTCTCTTGATCTAGATGTGAACCCCTTTATGATAAGGTGGGCTATATAGAATGTCTTTCTAACCACTTTGGCAATGTGATTGTCAAAGGAGAGATTGCAATCTACTTGGGTCCCCAAATCCCTAATTACTTCTTCCGTACTTAATGGATTACCACCTATGTGGTAATTTGTAGGCACTTTGTTTTTCCCAAAGGGGATGACTATGCACTTTTTGGCATTTAGCTTTAGGCCATGGCTCTGGCACCAGTTATCCGTCTCTGTGAGACCTTTTAGGAGGATGCTTGTGTCAGCCGACGAGTCGATTATGGCCCCCAGTTTGCAGTCATCTGCAAACTTTGTCAGCCATAGTCCTCCTGTGTTAGCCTGTACCTCAGAGAAATATATACCAAACAAGAGAGGTCCCAGGACTGAGCCTTGTGGGATGCCACTTGTAACTGGTTTAGAGTCTGACATGGCACCTACAATTCTGACCATGTGGGTTCTATCCCTAAGCCAGTTTGCAACCCATCTTGTGACATAGGGGTTGATATTTAAGCTAGTAAGCTTATTTATGATGCCCAAGTGGGGTATTGTGTCGAAGGCTTTTGCAAGGTCAAGGTAGGCTGTGTGGACTACCTTCCCTTCGTCTATGGCCTTGGTGACTGTTTCAAAGAAATCGACCAGGTTTAAGAGGCAAGATCTGCCCTTAACAAAGCCGAATTGGGTAGGATCCAGTGCTTGGAGGTTCCCAATGTCTTTGTTTATGAGTTCCATGATGATACGCTCCATAGCTTTGCAGACCAGGCTAGTTAGGCTTATAGGGCGATAGTTTCCAGGGTCCGTTGTGGCACCACCTTTATGGAGTGGGACCACTGTTGCTGTACGCCATTCTTTGGGTATATATCCTGTTGTAAGGCTGAGACTGAACAGTGATTTCAAGTGAGGGTTCAGTTCTTCTTGGAGTTCATGTAAAACGCAGCCCGGGACACCATCCGGTCCCATTGATGCTGTGTTTTTTGCTTTGGAGAGGGCGGCTCTCACCTGTGCATCTGTGATGTCAGGGAGGCTACACTCTGTTGGGATAGTCATTCGCTCATTTTTGGGGGAGGGGGGGAGTTTGCACTGAACCTGTCTGCCAGGATGTTGGCAATGTCTGTGGGTTCAGTGTATTTTTTGTCATTTTACACTAACTCAGAGCATATCTGGGAGTTTCCACCCAGGTTTCTGACATAACTAAAGAAGGCCTTGTGATTATCTTAAGCGTCTTGTGCAATTTAGCTTTCGAAGCTAGCCTTAGATGATTTTATGAGGGATCGTAGTTTCTTGCTAGCACTGATTAGAGTTGCCTTCCCTTTCAGGGATTTTGCTCTATCATGTAGTAGCTTCCTCTTTCTGTTGTACAGCTTATTTATGGCTGGAGTCCACCAGACAGGTCTCCTGCCTTTGGAGAAGTGTGTCTTGGTTTTATTTGGGATAGCATGATCCATGCATTCCTGTAGGTATCCATAGAATGCGTTTGTAAAGGATTCTGGGGTTTGGGACGTATTTTCCACTGGCCCTGGGGCTTTGAAGAATTCCACCTTGGTTTTGAGAAGTGGGAAGTTTGCTTTTGAGAAGTTTTTGACCGTGGTTTCCTTTGCTGGGGGTGGGGATGGGATATGGATGTCCATAGTGATTAATTTATGGTCAGATCTTACCAATGATGGGTATACCTCCGGTATGGAACATAGAGTCCCCATGTTGGTGATGATCAGGTCCAATATGTTTTCCCCTCTTGTGGGAGTGGTGACCAGTTGTTCCATAGCATTTGAGTTTATAAATTCTAGGAACCATTGGGCTAGGGTGTTGGGGCTTGAGTAGTGCTCCCAGTCTGTGTTTGGGTAGTTAAAGTCACCCAATATAATGGTGTTTGGAGAGACCTTCATATTCTCCAGTGTCTTCATGAAAGCCGAGTGGGGTTCCTGAGTTTGGGAGGGTGGTCTGTAGCAGGCTACAAACTGGAAGGCAGTTTTGCCCACTGTTAGTTGCACATGGATGGTCTCAGATGCTTCGTGCAGTGCCACTAGCCTGGAGGTATGGGTATCTTTGATGAATATGGATACTCTCCCTCCTCTTGTGGTTCGGTCCGAGTTTTGGGGCCGAAAAGCATGGTATGAGGTATAGCCTGGTAGTGCTGGGGTGCTCTCGGGAGCCTTGAACCAGATTTCTATTACTGCACAGATATCGATATTCTCCATACTGAGTAGAGCCTCGAGTGCATGCATCTTGAGGTTTAGACTTCTGGCATTGAGCAGCATTACCCTTAGTTTCTTTTTCCTTGTGTTGTCTAAGGAGGTGGGTTTGTCTTTTGAGCCTTGCCTAAAAAAGGCACTATGGGGGTGGCAAGAGCCCTGGCCAGTATTCAAAAACCCAGGGGTGACAGGTGCAAGCCGTCCCTAGTGAAGCAACGTGGCTTGTCAAGCATGTCATCCCAGGCTGACAGACACTGGATCCCCTTTGAGTGACACCAATACTTTAGCCAATTGTTGAAATTGATAATTTTGTCTTTATACTGTGGTATCATTCTTGGTGAGGGTAAGATGCTACTCAAGATCAGGGTCATACTGGCCTGGGCCACATGATCAGAGAGCTCCTCTATGTCTCTTTTCATGTAATCCAGGGAGGTACATCTCAGGTCATTCACACCAGCATGGACAACACGTCTCAGGTCATTCACACCAGCATGGACAATGACGGAGTCATATTTGTACTTGCTTTGGAGTGACCTGAGTGCTTGTGTTATGTGGCGGATCCTGGCACCCGACAGGCAGCTTACAGTGACCTTCTCCTTGTTCAGCCTGGTGAGAGGGACGTCAGGGTGTCTGACAATAGAGTCACCTATTACAAGTGTATTAGGTGTGTTGTTTAGCCTTACGGGCTGTGACTGTGATATATGGGATACTTTGAGAAAAAATTCATAATTCCAACTCTGTTTTATAACAACAAAGTTTTGTTCTATAAGAGATTTATAGATTATCTTATTTTTACCTGTAAAGGTGATGTTGAATTTTTTGAATTTTTTGAAACCTTAAACTGCAATGATCATTGTTTAACTTTCTCTTATGAGTTACATAGATAGTAAATACATTTTCTGGATGTGACACTTTATAGTGATGGAAAGGTTATAGGTTTTAAGCCATATAGAAAACAAACTTTTGTGAATATGTTTCTGCATGTAACAAGTATGCATCCTGAGTATTTGTTGGATTCCTTACCATATGGGGAATACAAGAGGATTTTTGATCATACCAGTGATGAAAATTTAAAACTATTTGAACTTGATAATGTTGAAATGAGGTTAAAAAATAGAGGGTATGATGAGGAAAAACGTAGGGTATTGCTATAAGAGCACAAAAGATTCAAATAAACAGAAGTAAAAATATATTTGAAAGAATAGTTTTTCCTAATTGTACTGATGTGAGTAATAAGTTATATTATATTACTAGATACTCATCTTTTTCTGAAATCTTATTAAACATTGTTAAATGATTTTAGTATATTATTGTTGAAGATGAAAATATAGGCCATTTATTTCCTAAAAATGTTACCTTTTCATTTAGTAGGGGGAAAAAACTTGAAAGAGTTATTAAACCATAATTTTGTTGTTGAGCCAAACATTAGTTTGCCATTAGGGACTTTTCCTTGTGGCCATTGTAGTATATGTACTAGAGTGAATCATTTATCTGGTTCCTTTATTAATGGGAAACTATTTAACTCTAGGTACTTTTTTAATTGTAGATCAATAGGAGTTGTGTATATTTTAGGATGTAGTTGTCCTAATACCAAATGGTATATAGGGCAAACTAAACGTATGGTTAGAATTTGGATTCTTGAACATCTTAGAGATGTGAGAAATCAAAATAATTTAAGTCCTATAGCCAAACACTTCTATGAAATACATGGTGGTTCTGATTGTGATCTGTTTTTCTGTGTACTTGCTAAACCCTTTCTACCTAGAGGGGGGGTGATTATATTAGTAAACTGTTAGCGTTAGAAACTAGGATATTTTAAAGTTTCAGACTTTGTTGCCTTTAGGTTTGAATCAGGAACTTGGTAATTAAAAACAAGAAATAACTAAGTTCTTGTTTGAAGGTTATTAACAAAGTTCTTAATAATGATGTTTGGACAGTCTGTTTAGAAAGATTAACTTAGAATATGTTTTAAAAAAATTAAAATATATCTATTTAAATATTTATATATATTATATATTTATATATTTTGTATAATTGATGTTTTGATTGATTAATTGAATAAGTAGATCTTGTTAATGGCTGTTTGATTTGATATAAATATCAGTTGTAACAGTTTCACTTTGATCAGTGAAGGTGAATTGCCGAGGTACCAGATCATTGTTACTGAATAAAACCAAGGTGCTGGTGCTATATTTGTGTTTTTTATTACTAAAATCATACATTACAACTATTGTGTGTCTGTTTTTTTTTTTTTTTTGGCTGTTGCTTAGTTATTTGAGAGACCACAAGCTGTAATGCTTATTCTTATTCTTATTTCCTTCCAAGCATGTTTGTACAGTCCATAGACTTTAAATTATGAGACCTGTCTAGTTTCTTATTTGTTATAAGTATATTTCCATCCTTACATACACACATATCAGTACTTCAAGCAAGGGCAACAATGCCCATCCAGTTTTGTCAGAATACCTTTCACTAGTTCATGAGGTGTGTTTCCAGGCTGTTCTTAAAATATCCAGACCAATATTTGTCCTGTTCCATTTTACCGTGTTCAATGCAGTGGCCACTCTGCCAGTGAACCCCTCAACACACATTCCATTCCCACAGATATTTCCATGAAGGAAATCTGATGACTCTCTAGCACTTCCCGGCAACCCCAAACACCCCTATAATCTGCTATCCCCATATGCCCAACATGTCCGAGCAAGCTCACCTCCCAAACCACTGCAAAGGGTACTGCACAAGACCAAGTGCTCTTAGTCTTTCACAATAACTCAGACTTCCACTCTTATGTGAGTCCCTTGATATATATATATATATATATATATATATATATATATATATATATATATATATATATTTTTTTTTTTTTAAACCAAAAACTTAATTGCCGAGAATCATCTTGGAGGCTCCTCAGAGCCATTAAGCATTATCGTCACTCTGCTCCGTAAACATAACAACCTGGGAGCGTCTGTTTCTGTTAGTGTGTCTGTGTACTGCATACCAGAGGCTCGCAATGCACCTGAAGCAAAGCTTCACTTCACTGCAACTTCAAGCCTAAATTCCCTCCCTTTCTGCAAGGCAGCAGCCAGGAAAAGAACAGAGAGCAAACAGATAAAAAAAAACTCCAAACAAGCAGCCACAACAAAAGATAAGACATTCTTCCAGCCTTCCCACCTCTCACTCAGCAGATGTATAAAGAAACTATTCTCTGCCAAAATATCCCAAATCACAGTTTTATCCACCCCCTTCCCCTGGATCCAGGTTAAAACACCAAATGTCTCTTCCTAATACACAAGCATCAGTAAACCGTGATCACAAGCCGCAAACCACAGCTTCCCAGAGAAAACAGCAAGTACTGGGCTCCCTATTTGTCCTTTTTGATCAAGTCAAAAAGTAATTCCTTATACTATTCTGGCATGTCCAAAAGTCAGTTTCAGGTTTACTCTCCAGTCCAGCTGGTGAATATGGGAATCCTGAGGCAATGTTACAACTGCCTTATGTACACAGACCACCCTCTCCTCTTCCCAACAAGTTCAAATATATGTGAGAGATGCAACTATATAGCCAAACTGGAGGCTGAGCTCTCTCAACATAGTACTGGCACGGTCAGTCTGGAGGAGAAGGTAATCACACACACCACAAATCCAGTCTCACATAGACCTATCGCAACAGCAAACCAAACACATAAACACACAAAAACATACTCGGAGGCTCCAAATAAAAATCTGCCCAAGCAACAGAGACCTCCAAAGCAGACATCCAAGCAACTGCTACCCCACAACAATACCCACGTATCACATAGTTCACAAAGTCAATGTGCCACACAGTCACAGCCCTTAAGGCTAAACAACACACCTAATACACTTGTAATAGGTGACTCTATTGTCAGACACACTGACGTCCCTCTCACCAGGCTGAACAAGAAGGTCACTGTAAGCTGCCTGTCGGGTGCCAGGATCCGCCACATAACACAAGCACTCAGGTCACTCCAAAGCAAGTACAAATATGACTCCATCATTGTCCATGCTGGTGTGAATGACCTGAGACGTACCTCCCTGGATTACATGAAAAGAGACATAGAGGAGCTCTCTGATCATGTGGCCCAGGCCGGTATGACCCTGATCTTGAGTAGCATCTTACCCTCACCAAGAATGATACCACAATATGAAGACAAGATGATCAATTTCAACAATTGGCTAAAGTATTGGTGTCACTCAAAGGGGATCCAGTGTCTGTCAACCTGGGATGACATGCTTGATAAGCCACGTTGCTTCGCTAGGGATGGCTTGCACCTGTCACCCCTGGGGTTTCGAATAGTGGCCAAGGCTCTTGCCACCCCCATAGTGCCTTTTTTTAGGCAAGGCACAAAAGACAAACCCACCTCCTTAGACAACACAAGGAAAAATAAACTAAGGGTAATGTTGCTCAATGCCAGAAGTCTAAACCTCAAGATGCACGCACTCGAAACTCTCCTTAGCATGGAGAATATCGATATCTGTACAGTAACAGAAACCTGGTTCAAGGCTCCCAAGAGCACCCCAGCACTACCAGGCTATACCTCATACTATGCTTTTCGGCCCCAAAACTCGGACCGAACCACAAGAGGAGGGGGAGTAGCCATATTTATCAAAGATACCCATACCTCCAGGCTAGTGGCACTGCACAAAGCATCTGAGACCATCCATGTGCAACTAACAGTGGGCAAAACTGCCTTCCAGTTTGTAGCCTGCTACAGACCACCCTCCCAAACTCAGGAACCCCACTCGGCTTTCCTGAAGACACAGGAGAATATGAAGGTCACTCCAAACACCATTATATTGGGTGACTTTAACTACCAAAACATAGACTGGGAGCACTACTCAAGCCCCAACACCCTAGCCCAACAGTTCCTAGAATTTATAAACTCAAATGCTATGGAACAACTGGTCACCCCTCCCACAAGAGGGGAAAACATATTGGACCTGATCATCACCAACCCCATATGGGGACTCTAAGTTCCATACCAGAGGTATACCCCTCATTGGTAAGATCTAACCATAAATTAATCACTATGGACATCCATATCCCGTCCCCACCCCCAGCAAGGGAAACCACAATCAAAAACTTTACAAAAGCAAACTTCCCACTTCCCAAAACCGAGATGGAATCCTTCAGAGCCCCAGGGCCAGTGGAAAATACGGCCCAAACCACAGAATCGTTTACAAAGGCATTCTATGGATACCTACAGGAATGCATGGATCATGATATCCCAAATAAAACCAAGACACACTCCTCCAAAGGCAGGAGACCTGTCTGATGGACCCCAGCCATAAATAAGCTGTACAACAGAAGGAGGAAGCTACTACATGATAGAGCAAAATCCCTGAAAGGTAAGGCAACTCTGATCAGTACTAGCAAGAAACTATGATCCCTCATAAAATCATCTAAGGCTAGCTTCGAAAGAAAAATTGCACAAGACGCTAAAGATAATCACAAGGCTTTCTTTAGTTATGTCAGAAACCTGGGTGGAAACTCCCAGATATGCTCTGAGTTAGTGCAAAATGACAAAAAATACACTGAACCCACAGACATTGCCAACATCCTGGCAGACAGGTTCAGTGCAAACTTCTCCCCCCCCAAATGAGCAAACGAATATCCCAACAGAGTGTAGCCTCCCTAACATCACAGATGCACAGGTGAGAGCTGCCCTCTCCAAAGCAAAAAACACAGCATCAATGGGACCGGACGGTGTCCCGGACTGCGTTTTACATGAGCTCCAAGAAGAACTGAACCCTCACTTAAAATCACTGTTCAGTCTCAGCCTTACAACAGGATATGTACCCAAAGAATGGCGTACAGCAACAGTGGTCCCACTCCATAAAGGTGGTGCCACAACGGACCCCGGAAACTATCGCCCTATAAGCCTAACTAGCCTGGTCTGCAAAGCTATGGAGCATATCATCATGGAACTCATAAACAAAGACATTGGGAACCTCCAAACACTGGATCCTACCCAATTCAGCTTTGTTAAGGGCAGATCTTGCCTCTTGAACCTGGTCAATTTCTTTGAAACAGTCACCAAGTCCATAGACGAAGGGAAGGTAGTCCACACAGCCTACCTTGACCTTGCAAAAGCCTTCGACACAATACCCCACTAGGGCATCATAAATAAGCTCACCAGCTTAAATATCAACCCCTATGTCACAAGATGGGTTGCAAACTGGCTTAGGGATAGAACCCACATGGTCAGAATTGCAGGTGCCATGTCAGACTCTAAACCAGTTACAAGTGGCATCCCACAAGGCTCAGTCCTGGGACCTCTCTTGTTCGGTATATATTTCTCTGAGGTACAGGCTAACACAGGAGGACTATGGCTGACAAAGTTTGCAGATGACTGCAAACGGGGGGCCATAATCGACTTGCCGGCTGACACAAGCATCCTCCAAAAAGGTCTCACAGAGATGGATAACTGGTGCCAGAGCCATGGCCTAAAGCTAAATGCCAAAAAGTGCATAGTCATCCCCTTTGGGAAAAAAAAGTGCCCACAAATTACCATATAGGTGGTAATCCATTAAGTACAGAAGAAGTAATTAGGGATTTGGGGACCCAAGTAGATTGCAATCTCTCCTTTGACAATCACATTGCCAAAGTGGTTAGAAAGACATTCTATATAGCCCACCTTATCACGAAGGGGTTCACATCTAGATCGAGAGGTCATTGTGCCCCTCTACTCATCACTCATCAGGCCCATAATTGAATACATGCCCCATTTGGGATGTACCTTACCCGACACCTGCTATAACTAGAAAGACCCCAAAAGTACCTCACCAAGAGGATCAAGGGACTCAAACAGATGCCCTACGCAGTTAGGTTAAAGAAACTCCAGCTCTACTCAGTTGCTTACCGCCTACTCAGAGGCGATCTGTGCCTGACGTATAAAGCCATATCCAACCCAGAATTAATGGACATGCTCCTCCTCAAGAAATCCAAATCCATCAGAACTACACAGTCCAGTGACTTAAACCTCAGCACAGAAATAAATAGAACATGCTGGAGGGACAGATTCATATCCCAGAGGCTCCCCTCACTCTGGAACAAAATCCCAATCCATGTCAGACAGAGCCCCTCAATGACCCTCTTCAAGAAGAATCTTGACGTTTGGATGGGAGATCGTAAATTTACCCCTGGGATCTCTTCTGTGTCACTGCTAGACAGAGGCATGGTAAACTAACCTTAAATGGGCTGTCTTTTGTATCCTACTATACAGAGGCACAGTCAACTAATCTAAGAAGGGTGGTGAAAGCCAAACACACTCTGGCTAGGCTTGGAAATGTCCTAGGGCAGATAGCCTAGTATCAACCTATGAACCTATACAACAGCTGCCAGACACAGCTGCATCCACACACACCATATCAGACTTAATCAAACAGCACTCAAGGCTATCATACCTGCCATAACTGATAATAACTATGTTTAGACAGAATAATGACATTTGTACTAGCTGCCAGGCACAGCTGCATCCACGCACACCATATCAGGATTGATCAAACAGCTCTCGTAGCTGTGATACCTACCATAATTAATATTAACTATATTTAGACATAATAATGATGACATTTTTACTAAGAGCTTGCTACTATTATTTAACCAGGATATACATGACATTTCTAAATCATACTTTAACTGAAGAAGGCATTAGTCTCCATGACAGCATTTTTTTCAAAACACTCTACTGTTACTTTACTTCTGTTATATATAATGTTAATTTGTTACATTTGAGTTTGAACTCTGATGAATGGTATCTTGTTGAATTAGTTAATTAATTACTTAAATTATTATAAGTAAAATCAATGAAAAATGAACAAGATAAGTATTCATTGAGTTCAAGTAGGGGAATAGAAACTTCTATGTTTATATTATATGTTGCTTTGTTTGGCTTATATAGCATGTAAATAGTAACCCATCTTGACCTACCTGTGTTTGTGAAGAATTATTGGACTCTGAACATTCTGAATAAATCATTACTGTTTCTCAGTTGTTTAAGAACCCCTCCATTTTTTAAATAAAAACAGATGACAAGTGATGTACCATATCAGTTGATACTTTGAGAGATATAGTTGTAAGAGTTATTTGTTTGGGAGAGCTATCTTGAAATCAGTTTTTTGTTTCTTCTTTCTAGCATCAGTCCAAGGATTTGTTTCTTTTATTCTTTTAAGAGTAGGGTCCATCCATTCCATTTCTTCTGGGATAGACACTGTGTTGTTGTTGTTTTTGATAAATATAGTAGCTTCTTCTAAGTTATTAAAGGTTCTCATCATATTGGCAAAAAGTATTTTTATCTTGGCTGTAAAGGCCAGCTGTGCTTTTATGTTGTTTTATTTTAACAGTTTTATTATTGGCCAGTCTTTTTTCCTTTGTTCTAGTATTCTGGAAGAATAATCATTGTTAAACCTTATCAGGCTTTGATTGTATTCTAAGGGTGATTTTCTCCAAGCAGATTTTAATATTAGTTCCTTGTCCAGAAATTAAAGAAATGTTATAACTATGGATCTAGGTGGAGTATTTGTTGAGTTAGAAGCAGGTTTTCTCAGTCCCTTTCAATTCCAAATAAAAGTCCCTCTTTCAAGCCTAAAAATTCAAGAATCCAGGTTGTTAAGAATGAAATAATGTCTTCTCCTTCAGTGTTTTCAGGCAGACCAAAGATCCTTATGTTGTTTCTCCTTTCCCTGTTTTTTAAGTCATCTGTTTCGTTAAGCAGTCATGTATTCTGTTTAAGCAGAAATTCTTTTTGGAATTCTTCCTCTTTGAGTCTCCCTTCAGTGTCATTTAGAGAAGTTTCTATGTTATTTTTGTATGGTGTTGCTATAATAGTTCCTTAAGAGTATCAGTCTGTTTTTGAGAATTTAATTTGAGGTTTTCTAAGTCATTTTTAAAGCCATCCATCTTCAAAGATAGTTCCTGTAAGGCAGATGTCATCAGCTGGAGTTCTTTTTTCAAAGTAGCATGTGGATGAGAATTCCTTGAGTTGTTCATATTCAGTGACTCAATATATCTCCAAGTTGCTTGACAGGAAAATGTTTGTATATCTCCACCAAAATTGATATTTATGTAGTTTAGTAGTTTATATATAGATTTCTGACATTTTAAACTTGAAAATAATAAAATGTTCCTATATTATTATACTAGTTTATGGAGCTCTCAAAATTCACTGCTCTCAGTTGGCCATCTAGGTTTCGCCTCTCCTTTGCCCACCTTTTGGGCAACAAAACTCTTCAGGGTTTTTTTTATGCCTGTATGTCCTTCTTATACCAGCATGTATCTCATGCTGAGGATAGACATAAGGTATGCAGGGAAGTACCCCTAAGCTTAGTAGACTGGCTGAACTTCTGATCCTTAGTAGGATACCTCCCATATAGTTATGGCTGGTGCAGCAGCAATATATCTGAACATCTACTGTTATGGTAAGTTCAATTACACACCTGTACTTTGTGTTAACATAGATATCAGGATTTGCCACTCAAGCTTATCTCTGAGGTCTTAATTTCCATCTCTCAGACACATAACAAGATAATTATGATTGGACACCCTATCATAATCTTCTGTGTTGTGCCTTTTGAAACCTTATGCCCTACTCAACATCATATAAAAAGGATAGCATGATTAACCCCCTTAGAGAGAGCAACTGTTTCATCATATCTTTCTTATCTGCTTGTTAATGCTTCTGCCCAGGCAATGGTTGTTCTTTACCAGAAAAATACATATTACAAATGAAGGTCTCATTGTAAACTGAAAAAGCATTGTGCTTATGTATTAACAATTCTTCAACCAGTATATTTTCTGAGCTACTGTTTAGCCAGCATGAAATTAGTCATATCTATGAACAAGTGATAACATTAGTATTTCTCTGCAACTGTGATATAATTATCTAGACAGAAATAAGACTGGAGCTTTTTTATAGAGAAAACATACATATGGTGAAGCCTTTATGTTACTTATACAACCTTTACAAGTAAATGCAGAAAGTTTTCAGTATGATCAAACAGATTGCAATTTTTGAATTGCTTTATATTGACTGGAGTTTGTGCAGCATATTTTTAGAGTTATATTTCATTTTTGGGACATTTTACTTGTAAACACATAAATGATCCCTAACTCTTATTTCAGTCTTACTATAAAATCTCCAAATCTCTAATAAATATCTGTATGTTGTTATATCTTCTCACAGTATAGTATTGACTGAAGAGAAGACATTGATACCCTGGATAATATTTGACTGGCATGCATGATTAGTATGTGTATGAGCCAAGTAGTATACCTCCAACCTTAAGCGTGACATTTTTATCGATGTTTGGGCAAATACTAAACATCTTTTAACCTGGTATTTGCATTCTGCTTTTATGAGTATACTCTTCCAATAAAATATGTATACAAATTTTATTCAGATTGTACTTTGAAACTGTATCCTGCATTCATATTACAAACATTATTTGTATTAAAATGAGAAGTTTATCTCCCTGGTCTGCCACTGAAAACATAGTGTGTCCATTTGGACTGTTCAATCATCAGCTGTAAAGAAACAGATATTAAAACAGTTTTTGCAACTGAGCCACATGGAGTAGATTACTTCTTTTTACTTGCTTGAACCTGATGACATATAATTCATTACATGATCTCATGGGTTACTGTTGCTTTTGCACAGCCTGAACAAGACAGAACAGCATATGATGATGAATGTGTAGTTTATTGTCAGTACCCCTGATTGCGGTGGGATTTTAGTATGTTGCATTTTTTATTTTGTCAAAATATGCTGACAGACTTGTTTCAGTATATACCAGTGTGGTTGCTTAATTTAAATGTTTCTGGGCTATTTGACAGATGGTCTTCTGCAAACTCTATCAAATGTAAAGTAGACAAAATTCAGAGTGGTCAAGCTCAGCTCTTTTATGATAAACTCTCCAGTCCCTGTTTTCCATTCAAAATCAGTGATGTTGCAGTTTCTATTTCTCTGCTGGCAATGATTCATTTTACTATTTGGAATTGCTACTTTCTGTAGTTTCTGTGACTGTGCTGTACTAGCCAAAATGTTGGCGGTGTGAGGGTGCAGGAGAACAAGACAAAAGCACTTATAATTTTTGTTGCGTTGAGTTCCCAACTGCTTGAATTCAATGAGCTGATACTCATGGAGGTGAACATAGAGAACTAGATAGATGAAACTTACTGAAGTCTTTGTCCATCCAATAAACAATTAATGTTGAAGTCACTCTCCTCTTTTCAGTTTAGCTGAGACTCTAAATTCATAAGGCCTTGCATTTTATTTTTGAATTACAAGTAGCCATTCCCAAGTTGTCATTACTCTAGGTGGGTAAAGTGGTCTACATGCCATGGAAAATACAGGTAGATGTCACTCAGAAAACAAATATTAGACTAAATGAGGTTTTAGCCATTTCACTTCCACGTGCTGAGAGTCAGCGAGATCTGTTATGGCCATTTATGAGACAATAAGAAACGAAAGGAACGTATGATATGAAAAATGTCCAAATACATACCTCTCAACCTCTTAGCGCATGAAATCTGGACAAAGCCTAAAATAATAAGGGGGCACAGGTCCAAAGGTATGGATATATTTTAAATATTGCTCTTGTAAACTTTGAAAGTTACTAGAATAATAGGTTTTGTGATAGCATGCATTTTTTAGGATAGAAATTCTGAAACTCAAATGTTTGCTATTATTTAGTAAGTTCATCCCTCAGTGATTTGCTATAAAACCACAACTTCTATGAGGAACAGACCAGAAATATAAGGCAACAATTTGGACATTCTGTGAAAATCTGGAGAGCTGAGAGGGATGCTTGACTTCCACATTCACTGGTATTTGCCACATACTATACCTAAGGAGTACTGCATCTAGATCATCTTCCTGATACAGTTTGTGTCACACACAATGTACAAATACATTACACTGCAGTACCAGATGCAAATGTTTCAGTTGTACGTTTTGCACAGGACAACATATGGAAATGGAAATGTTCAAAGATGGGCTGTGGAAAAATATAGTTGCTCTTTGTGGGACATGAACCTGTATCATTTATTCCTGGAAATATAGATTTTGACTAGATTACTTAGAGCTGGTAAGTTTATTCAACCAAGTTGTACTCCTGCTTTTCTTCATCCTGCCAGAATATCTGATACATGTAATCATCATCTCTTACTAAGTGATACAGTTTACAAATTATTTCAGTGCACTTTACAAATTATTTTACCACCTGAACACATTAAACCTTAGAAAGTAAGCTAGGACATGAGCATTACTTTTCAGATTAGACTTGTTGGATATTTTGGCAGGTGTGAGTTCCCCTGATGACATTTGTGAGAACTTGTTTGGATTTCTATGTAATCCTAGAAAACAACTTGCTGAACAATTGAAAAAGCAACCATATGATTACAGATGTCACCCACTCCATCTCTGAATATTTCCAGAGAATGCTTTTGGAGAAGTGAACATTGAAACTTTAGTTGCTCTTTTCCAATTTATTCAGGACCAGTGACAATTTTATAAATTTGACTGCTAAGCTTATGACCTACTGGCCTTCAAGAAGCTTGACTGTTGTAACTCATCAAAATATTTTCTACTTCTCATATACATAGAATAGTTTAGAAGGAAGTTAATGGCTTATGTCCTGTCATTGATGGGGAAAGCTTATTCCATAATCCTAAACAGTATTGTGAAATGTCTCTGTTACATTTTTATATTAGTAATACTTGTTTTAAGTATTTAATTCTCCAATCTAGTGTTAGCTCTCCCAGTGTGTTCTAGGCATAGACTTTCAAACACATCTGGGTCAAATACTGACATACAGTCTAGACAAAGGTAACTTTCAAGTAAACTATAAGAAACAGGATATAATGACAGTTTTTGAAACCTTTCTGAATAGGATTTCTATCACATGAATTTTCTAGGAATCATTGTACCTTTTCATGTTATTTCAGTTGTCTTGTCTGAAGACAACAAATACAATACTTTATTGAAGAATGGGTCTGACCAGTGAGGTATAGAATGGTACAATGATCTGCTTGGAATAACAAGACATGTCATTTAGAATTGTATATGCTATAGAATATATATTTATGACCTTGGTGGATACACAGTGGATACACAGTGGTCAAAGGTTAAATAGTTGCCAACTGCTGTTTCTGGATCTTCAGTGGTGGTGTCTTTTTTATGATTTGCCCACTTATTTTGAAATCTTAGTAGATGTCTTTTTTGTCAGGTTTCATAATGCCACAGTTGCTGACACAACAGGTGAGGGCATTACTACTACACCAATTGTGTATTCCTGAAGTCATCTTAAACTACCAACATGGTGGCTAGATGTAGCCTTTGAACATGTATGGCAATTCCAAGATGCTGCTAATGCTGCCTTCAAGTGGCTAATTTATTCATAGACAGCACTTCTCTTGCAGCAGCTGCCCTGTTTTGAATGATGGTTGATCTAATTTCTCCTTTCCTGCTGGTTCAGCTGGATAACTGCACTGCACTAGTGAGAAATGTGTTTCCTGGAGTACATTTCTAGTGGAGTGGTCCAATAACTGGCCCTGTTGACATTCACTTTCTGTGCTCAAAATACAGAATTAAAATAGAAAGAGGGTTAGCAGCTCATTCTGTTCCTGCAGTAAAATTACAATTAGCTTAAAGAATTTTAATGTGACAGAAAGCTGCCTGATGAGTATGCAAAGAGTTGAGGAACAATATGACAATGTAAAAAGGAAGTGCACTTCAGCAGAAAGTAAATAAATTAATTTACACATGTAGAGTAACCACTGTGCTGTGATATTTGGTATATCTTTAGTATACGAACTATGCAAAAGCAAGAACAGCAGTGTGGTATGATAGAATGATGCGGTTATAAATGAAGAATAACAAATGTATTAACAATAAGCTTAGTACTCAGGTTGATATATGCAAAAAAAAATGTCAGTACATAAAGCATGCCCAGTGATGGAGCAGGAACAGTAACAGTTTTATCATTCATATATTGTTTCCCACCCACAGAACTATGAATTGATGTATCAACCCCTAAAACTGCAATTTTATGCACCATCCTTTCAAGGGGGTGACTTTGTGCTGATACCCACTTGTAAATAAGAGGTCATGGCCCCCTGATAGAAAGAAAAGGTTGCATTTGACTTTTGCATGATTTCAGGCTGAGACACCCTCTAAGACCATCTTAGAGAAGTTTAGCCTGTTTTTTGATACACCATATTTTACCTAGTTTGCAATTGTCAGTGAGTGTGGTTATCCATACTCATGTGCCACATTTGTATCTGAGAGTCATACTCAAAACTGAAGTGTCCCCGGTATAGAGCCCTATGTGACAACACTGGTAACCCCCACTGGGACAGACAGATAACCCTCCTGACTTGTGTTCTTTTGCTAAAACAGTATTTTACTCATTGAATTGCATACAGATTTATATTTAATACTTTTAATTTGTCAGTTACACCCTTATTTAGAAAAGTGTCCAAAACCTTAGCAAGGCCATGACAAGACGTATGCCCTACTAGCCCTTCATCAAGTGCTCCTCTTACCTCTTCAAAAATGCCACAAGATTCAAAAGGCAAGATCTCCTCTTAACAAACCTGTTATATATTTAACAAAAGTATTGTCCCTGTGTCATTTTGAAAAAGCTCATTTTTTATACTTTTTATTGTTTTCTACATTTTTCACATTTTCATCACATTTTAATATTCTCATATTATTACATAATAGTTTCCATAAGTAGCATTCATAAACTTTATACAAAGCATTACATGTATAGCATTAATAACATTATTTCTTCTGGATCATTTAATAAGACAGTGTTCTCAATTACCCCTTTTAACTTCCATTACAACCTTTGCAAGTCCCCTTTCCCCTTGTTACAGTGCTCCCTCTTACTTTTTAAACTCTACTTTGCCAATACTGATGTTTTATTTATTGTATTTTCTTTTGTTTCCATTGTCTACATCTTATCCCTTAACTATTCTCTGTTAATGATTGTTAGTTTTTCTTTCCCTATTTTTACATTTGCCCTCTTTTGTTATACTCCCCCATCCTTTATTCTAATTTTTAGATTGAATATCCATCCAGACTCTATTCTCTAGTACCCATTTCCCATAGCTGTTTAGTTTTGTCACATGCTCATCACATACCTAACTGGTCCGTATCTACCATATCATGCCACCAGTAACATGTCTGATCCCATCCCTGCTTTTGCACCTTACCAGAGCTCTGTACCATCTGTGTAATAAACTGGCATAAACATCATCAAATGGGCCTACCCCCTTCAAAAGTCTCATTGTGTCCTGTTAGCTCCAGAAATAGTCTTTGCCCCACTTTCTAGACTTCTTTATTCTTACTTTCCTCAACCACTCCACTGCCACCTTGGCTATTCTTTCTCCCAAACTTTTTTATATTCTCCCTACCCTACCTTTTTGTGTCTTTTCCCAACCTATTAATATTGCTCCAATTTCTTTGGCTTTTCCCTTTATATTTCCCTTTATCTTTCATCTTACATCCTCCCTTTCCAACTTTACCTGCATCTCTTCCATACATTTTTACAAGGATCTTTCTGAGAAATAACCAACCCCCCTCTTCTTACTCCATATTTTTGCTGAATTTCTCCAAAAGAGATTCAGCTTCCACCCACCTCTGCTTCCAAGTCCTTCACTACACTATTGTGTGTCTTCTTCAATTCCCCTAGTATCCTTTCTATTTTTACTGACTTATCCACCCAGAATGTATCTAATCTTTCCATCCATATACTTTTTATATTTTTTCCAAGAAAATTATTCACTGCTCTGTCTGTTTCTTGTTTTACTGGTACACACCAGTATGTTTACCTTTATATCCCTCTTCCCACCAGACTCATTCTTCTCCTTTCAATTCTCATATCTAATTTTTGAGCTAGATTTATCACTCTTATACACCTTTTGAAATCCAGTGCTCACCATCTTCCTACATTTTATCTGTTTCAAGCTATCCATTCCTGTTCGCCCTCTTTTCTCTCTCCATATCAACCTGTCACATTCCTGCTAAATCTTCGCTAGCCATTTCTCTTGGAGTTTTATTTGAATATGTCTCCCCATATAAATTACATGCAATAAAATCAGGTACCCTACTAGGCTAATCTTTCCCATCCACTCATCCAACACTATGGCTGCCCCCCCCCACACACACACACACAAACACGCACATAGTTCCTACCAGTTTCTCCTCCTAACCTGTGCTATTTCTTGGAAAACCTTCATGCCCAAATCCTTTTCTCCTCCCTTCGGTTTCTTTCAATTCTATATTTCCTACTCTTATTACTGCTAGCATTTCTAGATGATATTCTAATCCTGCTTCACACCTGAAGCTCTAAAAATTATCAAAATCTGTGGGAATTTTTCTACATCTTCTAATGTTAGCATATAGTCATCTCCAAATAAGAAGATATTACTTTAATGCCATCACTTTAATGTTTCTCCATTGCTTCTTTAATTTGTTACAACAAGTATTCAATTACCATTCGGAATAATCCTGATGACAGATGGCATCACTGATGGATACTGCTCCCCATATCTATTTTGCCCAACAATGTCCAATTTATTAATAATTTCATCCAAGGGGGCCTGCACAAAGCAAATTCTCCCTGAGCCCATCTCCCATTCCCCACTGTCTGCTGTACTATCTTATGCATAACTTTCCAGGACTGGATTAGTTCCATTTTGAATCTTTCCATGAATTTACATAGAATGTTAGGCAGCATGATGGGTCTAAGGGTGCTTGGGTCTGATGTGACACCCTTTCATTTCCTTTGTGAAGTGGTACAATACTGCCTGCTGCCACCAGTCAGGCACATTTCCATATGCTGCCATTTTGTTTAACATTAGTGACTGGGGTCAGGTAAGTTTTTATTGATTCAGTGTAGGAGATTACAAAGGATAATGTCTGGTATCTTGTAACTTGACTTTTTAAATTTTACTTCTGGCAGCAGTTATCATGTGTGTAGATATAAAAGTAATGCCCTCCCTTGTCTCTATAGTACCCCAACATATTTCTTTGCTCATTACGATTTTTATAGAAACATTTTGGAAGCATATTTACTATATCCCATTTCTGATTTATAATGTTAGTAGATGCTTGTAATCAGAAGGAACTAAATCAGTGCAGGAAGTCACCCAACGGCTTATAGGGCTTCATGACAGATGGACAATATTTGAGATTTGATGCAGGGCTCATTTATTAGAAGAAGGCACAGTTATGTCTTTTGAGGGGGCTATGTAAGAGTATGGAATTTTAGCTTCAGACTGGATACCTTTTAATGGTTCACTTTCCATGAGTAAGGAAAAGTGAATGGTTCTTTAGAACATGGTAAACCCTGTAGGATCTTGGAGGCTATCAGCTGGAGATATTTATGGGCATTTTGAATATTTAAGAAATCTGGAAAAAAAAGTCTTCATATTGGCCATCTATAAAGCATCTACACAATGTGGTGACTAAGCTGCCAGACTCTTGCCAACAGAGTCAGTCTACATGGATGAGAATTGTTGATGTCTGAGGAATATGGAATTGTTACTGCATATTCACTTAGTCTTTTACAAATCTCCATTATTAAGTCACTTCACCCGGAGAATGACACATTTTTCATTTCTTAATTATAAACATTTATATGACATGCATCTGGGTATTCTAATCATTGATGGCAATGAGCAACTGATGCTTTGAGTGAGTGCACTCACATTTTTCTTATGTATTTTAGGCTGACTTTCATCTGTGGTAAAGTGTAAAGGATTGCCGAATGGTTTGGCATCAGTAAATAGTTTTAGCAGTCACATTTAAATTGCTACTTGGAATATGACAGTATTTCACTTTTATGGACTAGATTATTCTGGGGTTTACCCCTGGAGGCATTGAGTGCAGTACTCAGTTTTGAAAAAGAAGGGGTCCACACTCATCAGTCCTAAGGAGTGGTATGAATGCCTGTACATGCATGTTTTAAGGAGACATTTACAATGGACACTTAAAGAGTACCCATTTCTTCTGCAAATAACTAGTCCAGGTTCAACACATAATTTGATATGTTTTAATTCATTGATTTTGCTTAATGTTATGGATTTCATACTGCCTGTCATGCATGTCTGTTTCTAATATGCCGTATGCAAAACCGCCACCCATGCATTGTTACCAGCATAAAGAAGATCGTTGCCCAAATGGTGTAATTTATAAAGTGCGAGTACCATTTAAGAGTAAGTACTGATGAGTCTAACCTGCGTGTTGAGTGTCACACAATTCATCCTGCTTTGGCAGTGGCTACAAGGTCAGTAAACAGAACTGATGCATCCAGCACTGGTCCTTTTGTGCCTGGCTTTTGCCATGTGCTTGTAGGCCCATGGTAGAGTTGGAATAACCTAAATGTCACATGGTATAAGAATGGGACAGAGAAGCATTTGTCAATTCAACGTTTACTAACTTACAAAGAGAATTCCATAAACTCTCCACTTAGTTAACACTACCACCAGCATGTTGTAACTAACAAAAAGAAATGGTACAGCCAAAATAATCCAGTGCTAGACCACCAGGCAAAATGTGAATGTTGAAATAAAAAAAGTGCTTGGATGAAGTAACTGAAATAATGAATGAACTTTCCAAAAAATCTGATGAAACATATAACACATTTAAAAAAGGTGTAAAATGAGAGTTAAATTTCAAACAGTTAAACAAGCATTTATTTCAAAAATAAAACAAGAAAATAATGAGTAATCCCTAAAACATCAAAACAATGCATGGATTATACCTCTCAGGTGACTTAGCCATTTAGAAAATAAAAAACTTCCACAAACCAAGGACCAGTATGAAGGAATGCTAATTGTGCAGAGAGTCCGACCATAAAATTATGTTTCACGTTAACCAACAGTGTTCTCAGCACTTTTTAAGCAACCACTGTGTTAATTGTTATATTGTAACTTCTGTTCTAATTGTTAAGTTGTTCTAATTGTTAAGTTTTTTTTTTAACTATAATTTGTTTCTTGGAGATTTTCTCCCTGGGACTCCAGTGAAAATGAGCCACTGGCTCAGTTGGACCATCCCCGTAAACAAATGTAAGATAAGTAAATAAAAATAAATATATAAGTATGAGTGTATGTTTCTTACACATTATTTTTGTTTCTGCCTGCAAAACCTGATATTTTATGACATTACCCCGGATTTACTAATCGTCTGTGCAGGACTAGTCTAGTCCTGTATGGAAGTGGCCACTTAGGAGCATGACGGCAGTGCGCCATGCATAGTAATGAAGGTGCGCCACCCGAGCCCCCAGGCTACATGGAGCGTGTACATGTGCAGGGGGTGTGTCTGAGAGCAGAGCCCACAGAATAAACATGCCACTGCAATGTTGAACAACAGAAAGTGGAAATAAATGAGCAATACTGCTCATAGGTGTCCACATATCCACACCAACAGTCCCCCATGTGTACAACAGCAACAAGACATAAAGATGAAAAGAAGAAACCCCTGTATTGGTGTCTAAATCTCTGACTTTGGCTACCCATAGGTGCACAGGTGTGCCCAATGTTTAGCCACAGTGAAAGCAGCCTAAAAGGACGAAGAGGACAACAAGGACAATATATGCAAATGAAGCATGTCACCAATAGTGTAGTGGGCAGAGGGTTCGCCTAACGAACAGGCATTCCCAGCACAGCACAGACTATTTTACACGGCAAAGCATGGTAGAAGCAAAATCTGTAATGCACTAAATAACACACATTTTTAGGAACAGGAGTATTGCAGGAACTGCAATGTGAAGAGTCAGTATCATAATGAATAAGGCAGCAGTAGGCAGGCGTAAGCACAGATAAGCAGTAGTAAGCATATGTAAGCACTAGTAAGTGTGTGCCAGTGCGTTTGCATGGGGTTAAGCACTGCCGACACAGATTAAGCAAAGGAGAAGCTAACTGGGTGCATGACACTGTGAACGGAAGTTATTAGTGCTTATCTCAGTGAAAACCCACTTACAACCGCTATAAAGTGCCTTACGCATGCCGTTTCCAATGGCCGGTGTTCTGCCCAGCAACAAAACAAATAGCTTCTGCAAGACTGAAAACTAGGACCATGCACACCATACACAAAATGATTTACCACTAAGCCATGCCAGATATGCAGAAATCGTATGTTGTCAAAAACATAACCTCAGCCCAGTCATGGAACAGCACAGAGAATGTATACCTAGAGCGAGATGGATGTGTGTGTGCAAATATATTACTATCTAACGGGATACAACATATCTATAGATGTAGTCACATATATATATACATATATAAAGGGATATCCAGAGATATATACATATATATACAATTATATGAACAGATATACATGCAAATGCCGACAACTACACATATATATGTCAACATCTATATGTCCACATATACACAGCAAGGTACATATATGTATGCGGATATATGTCTCCGTAGGTATATACAGACATAGCTAGAAATATGTAAGCAAATATATATACCCACAAAGGTATATATGGCCAGACATCTGTAGATAGCAATGGTAGATGAACAGAAACATATATGTCTACATGCACCGTGAATGGGCTTGAGAGGGCCCGAACAATATACGTCAAGTACGAATTGACATACCTCCTGCCCAGCCAAACCTCCCTGCAATACACTACCAAGCTCATTGTGTTGTATGTGTGTCATTGAAATAGGGATTTAAACTAGTCCTCTGTTATGCTACACATGTTGACATCACATACCCCTCTCCCCCACCCACTAAGCGGGCCGAGCAGTACAGGCCCATCCAACTCAGACCATCCCCAACCCATACATTCATTACCCACAGTTCCACTATCCCCCACCTGCTGCACACACGCAGCCACCATCCCTACCCTGGTTACCGGCCCATAGCTACCACACCACCACACATTGTCCCTCCACCCCCCCTCGGGACCCATCCTGTATGTTGTCCCGAACCAAATATCCTAGGTATGGCACACACCGTAGACCATGCACATAACCATGGATACCTATGTAACTCTGGGTGTAGACGAAAGTTGAATACCCAATGTTCGGGTTGTCCCGCATGGGACGAATGTATTCCTGGTACTAACAACAGATTACACGTGTGACTCTGTATACACTAACAGATTTAGTTGTAGCTAAATATGTAGAGGTATGTGTGTGTGTGTGTGTGTGTGTGTGTGTGTGTGTGTGTGTGTGTGTGTATATATATACCCATAACTAAATAGATATGCACCTCTCCCTCTTTGTAGTACATATGTATACATACATAGACAGACATATATATAAATACCCACATATAGAGATGTACATATGCAGACACCCATGCAGCAAGATATATATATATATATATATATATATATATATATATATATATATATATATATTTATGGGTCTACCTGAAAACAACGAAAGTGCAGCATGCCGACGACGAGAACACCGACACCGGAAGATTGACAATGGAGAAGACCGACAGCTGAGAATCCCAGTGCTGAGAACACCGACATGTTAAGGTAAGTGTGCGATAGGGACGCACGTTAGGGTCAGGGTGTGGGTAAGATAAGTGTATGATAGTGACGGATGTTAGGGTTGGGTGTGGGTCAGGTAAGTGTGCAATAGTGACGGACTTTAGGTTTAGGGGCAGGTTAAGTGAGTTAGATTTAGGGTGCGGCTAAGGTAAGTGTGCGATAGTGATGGACTTGAGGGTTAGGGCAGATTAAGTGAGTTAAGGTTAGGGTGCAGGGTAAGGTAAGTGTGCAATAGTGACAGACCTTAGGGTTAGGGTTTGGGTTAAGGTCAGTGCATAGATAGTTGTGTTTGTAAGGTTTAGTGTAGGTTTCTAAGGTTTTTGGTGTGCTTGTGTTGTGTGTGTATTTTTCGGGAAAGGTATTTGTTTTGTTGATTGTCGGGATTTTGGTTTGTTGAGCATGTGAAGTTTCGTGTTTTTGAACTTTCTTTTTTTGTCAGTTTTTTCGTGTCGGTTATTTCATTATTGGTGTTTTGGCATGTCGGTGTTATCAGGTAGACCCATATATATATATATATATATATATATATATATATATATATATATATATATATATATTTATATATATATATATATATATATATATATATATATATATATATATATATATATATATTTTCTTAGAATCAGAGGCTTCCCGTGCAATGACTTTTCAAGGTTGGGCATGTATGTACCCAGACTGCAAGGGTGGGAAAGCCTGATGGCCCATGGGTAGAGACAATGTACGGAATGGGACCCATGAAGTGGAGAGTGGGCAGTGTGTAGTGGTGTGTTTAGACCCGACCTGCACCCAGAGTATGGATGAGTGCTGTAGAGGAGGTGTGGGGTGGGGAACCATGGGTATGTAATTATGGGCCTAGGTGTGCAGGTGTTGGCTGAAGCGGTTCTATTCAGACCGCCCCAGTGATGTAAGCAATAGTGTGCATTGGGCAGGGCCGCTGCCGAACGAGCAGTCATGCCTGGTATGAGTCCCACTGCAGCAAAGTCTATTTTACATAGCAAAGTACGGTATAACCAGATGTGTTGTTGCAAATCCCACGAAATAACACCAAAGAACACATGGTCACAACACCCCACTGTAGGCATGTAAGCCAAACTAATCGGCATCACAAGGTATTATGGCTGTCCTCACCCCCACCCAGGGGTGTGATTGTCCACACCTACTCCCAAATGCAGTGTACATACACAGCTGTTGCTGTAGAAGAAATGGCCAGCTGTGGACCTTCCTGTCAGCCTTCCTGCACATCCCTGGACATTCCCACTACTATCTGCCCCTATGTGTGCCCCATTACCACCACTTACCTATCGACACCTGTTTCATTACTATTAATGTTCACAGTCACAAGTAGGTGATGCCCTCTTCCCCAACTATATTGGCAGAATCTGGAACCCCCTTCCCACGTGTATTACCTCAGCTGTCCCACACGACACATGTAAGTAACACATGAAGGAACACCTCAAGCACACTTGGATCAGCACATGCTCACCTCCCGGTGAAGTCCCCCCTCCCAACTAGCACACTATACCCCTACATCAACTAGTGAATCTGACACCTCCTGTCCTGCCTTGTATACAACTACCAGTATCCTGCAAACCTCCCCTATTGCTCCCCTACCAATTATTCCAACAGCCTACTATACAGTTACAATGTACCCCCTCTACCTACCTACCTACCCCTTCACTCTTCTCCTCTGCTCTACTCTACCACACAGGTGTGGCATAACCAAACCTAACCTAAATACCTGAGTGTAACCTATCCAGAACTGTTAAACTGGAATCCCACTTCACCTTAAAAAAACTGACCTCTGGCAACAGTCATACTTGACATGTAAACCTGACCTTAGCATGTATAATACTGACATGTTAATGTGGACTAAGCATGAAAAATGTGGTGCGTAGCTATGGTAAGTCTGTTACTCTCTATGAATGTGTACACCTCTGTAGTATGTGTAATGTGTAGCTTGGGTTTACTGTGGAGCTCCACTCCATACCTCTCAACCTCTTAGAATAAGAAATCTGGACAAAGCCATGAAAAAAAGTGGTACAAATTGAGACGACTCTTAAATATTGCTCTTACAAACTTAGAAAGTTGATAGAATAACAGGTTTTGCATTAGCATGTATTTTTGGAAGGGTATAAAGTCTAGAGCTCAAATGTCTGTTATTATTTCCTAATGTCAATCATTAATGATTTGCCACTATTTGGCAGAAAGCCACAATGTTATGAAAAACGGGCCATAAATATAAGGGAAAATTTTGGACATTCTGCGAAAATCTGTACAGTTGGGAGGTATGCTCCACTCCCCGGGCCACCGCTGACAATGGGGAAGCATCCAATCGGATTATGCCAAACAACAAATGTGAACTAAATACATGAATTAACATGAAGGTATGCAGCAGCAGGCGGGGTTATGCCTGTTTTGGTGGCGGTTAGCAATGCCCACACCGGTTAAGCAAAGCGGAGGTCACCCAGTGTAAGATGCCGTAACCGGAGGTCAGCAAGGCTGAGCCTCACACACACCAGCGCCTACCCACCTACACTTCCTCCACAGTGCCTTAGGCACTCTGTAGCCAACAGCTCTCATCATGCTCAGGAACAAAATAACCAGCACTCCCAGGTTCCACCCCCCCCCCACCCTGCACACTACAGTCCAAGTGAGTTACGACAAAGGCATGGTAGACCCACATTCAGCTGCTGTTATCACAAACATATCATCCCGCACAGTCATTCAACGGTATAGGAAATGTATGTAAGTATTAAGATTAATACCAGCAAATGTGTGCACAGTGCTCAATCACAGTATTCAGAGCAGTCTATGTGCATCAATGAACAGTAGTCTTGTACAATATTTAAGAGAGGAATTAAAAACGGTGCATGCCGTGGGGGGGTGTGGGCATGCTTCATGCACAGAATGTCACACCCGAGGCATTGGATCTGCGGAACCAGGAGATGAGGCTGGCCTGGTGTGTGAGCAAACCGCTGTACTCAAACCCCTGGCAGGATGCTACCAGTGGGAGAAACAGTGTAGACCAGCAAAGTCTACTCATGACACAATAACAGGTCTGTCCCTGATGGGACAAACCAAACTTCGTCGTCACATAGATGTTTCCACCAGTATCAGAAGAGGATTAAGGGAAGGCTCGAACGTACATGGACTAAACGGATGAAGAGCCTGCAGAAGCTTGGGTCGAGACAGTATAATGGAGGAACACCAACACGTGCAGGGAGGGAAATGTGTGGAGGTGTGGTATGGCTGAGCTAACAACTGGAGAATGGATGGATGCTGTGTACGGTGAGTTCGGGGGCTGGGGGAAGGAAACATGGGTAGTACATTATGCTAGGAATATGCAAATGATGCAGAACAGCAATAGTCTAGTGGGTAGAGCACCCGACCAATGAGCAGGCGTTCCCGGTTCAGGACTCACTGTAACACAGTCTATTTTACATGCCAAAGCACTCTATAACTAATATTTTAGTTGCAAAGCTCACTAAATAGCTGATATATATGAATTGGAGTACCACAAATAATGCACATGTGACATATCTGTGTCAGACGGAATGAGGCACTAGTAAGCAGGTGTAAGCTCAAATAGTAGGCATATGTACACACTAGTAAGCATGCATATGGCCATATGACTGCTTTAGAGTGCCATAATCACTCTGTATCCAATGGGCCTTTGTCAGGCCAGCAACAAGATAAACAGCCATGTATGTCACAAACCCAGGACCCCATACACCATAGTCCCAGTAGCTAACTACTAAGCCATGACAGACGTACAGAAGAATGGGGTAGTAGTAAACATATCCTCACCATAGTTTAACCAAAATGAACCTGTGAAAGGCATCCATATGCAGTCATATGTGCCATAACTGACTACAGAACATACATATGTGAACTGGAGTACAGCAGTAAGTCCAGATGTGAGGTGGTAATGTAATAAAGTGTAGAAGTTCCCAGGACCCCAGACAGTGTCTGTACAAATATGTCGAGGATACATGACACATATATAACAAGTGGTGAAGGGGAAATCAATGTCAAAAGGTGGTTACCATGCAAATCTAATAATACGCACCATTAAGCATAGCACAGCACTGGCTCCCAGACTACTGGCATGATACTACCAGTGGGAGATACAGTGTCACCCTGCTAAGTCTACTTTTGAACAAACGCACATCTGTTTCTGGTGGGACAACCCCAAACATTTGCCAAAAAGAGTCCTGGTGGTTACCATGCAAATCTAATAATACGCACCATTAAGCATAGTACAGCACTGGCTCCCAGACTACTGGCATGATACTACCAGTGGGAGATACAGTGTCACCCTGCTAAGTCTACTCTTGAACAAACGCACGTCTGTCTCTGGTGGGACAACCCCAAACATTTGCCAAAAAGAGTCCTCGGGGTAACATACCATGCCTAAAATGTAAGCACAGACGGTGATATATGTAGGCGGACTACATGTGTGGGAAGCCTGAAGATCCATGGGTCAAGACAACATACGCGATGGGTCCCAAGAAGTGGACAGTGGGCAATGTGTAGTGGTGTGGTTAGATTAGGCTGGAACCTGTAGGAAGGATGACTGATGTGGAGGGGGAATGGGGGGGATTGATGGGTACAACATTATGGACCGAGGCGTGCTGTGGTTGGATGAACCCATTCTAACGGGACCGGCCCGTGGTTGTCAGTGAGAAAGGAGGGGGGGACACAGGGAAGGTACTGGGACATACCATTTCCCATGCCAAACCACGTTATGGGTAATATGCATGTTGCATAACCCATGGAATTACATATATATACATGAACTGGAGTACTGTGACCATGAAATAACATATATATATATATATATATATATATATATGTACAGGAGTACTGCAGGAAATGCACATCTGAGGTGTCAGTATCAAAATGCATACAGCAGTAGTTAGGTTAAGCAACAATGAGCTGTTGTAAGCATATGTCAGCACTAGCACACATGTTTACATTCCCAGGCTCAGCAACTCTGACGCAAACTATCTGTAGGCATATGTAATCAGAGGTTTGTGTTTGCGTGACAGTGAGCACTGCGTATGCTAAGTAAGCAATGTTGGGGCTAACCTGGTGTAACTGGCTGTTACCTGCAGTTGGTGATGCATACTGTCGTACAAACATGCTCATGACTGCTTACAAGTGCCTTAATCTCCCTGCATCCCACCGCCCTTGTTCAACCTTGCAACATAATTGACAGCCACTGCATGGCCCAAACCCAGAACCCTGCATACCACAAACATAGTGAAGTAACACTACACCATGTTGGATATACAGACATCCCATGTATACCCTGATATATCATGCAACACAAACAATTTGCATAAGGGGAATTGTACTAATAGCACAGCACTCAACCTCTTATTGCAAACATTGTGGGCACAGTGTGACAAAAGTGGGGTACATATCTGGACACGTGAAATATTATATATATACATGTAAAATGTTGCTAGTTAAATAGTGATCTGTTGTAATACACATAATCTAAACAACATGATGTCTGCAACTGTAATGTATCGGCATTCCTGACTGACCACATGCCTAACATCATCCATGTCAATCAGCCAGATGAATGTGGGGCCAGCCAATATTGTCAGACATTCATGCATGGGCATATGGACAGTCATAGATCTGTATATGTAGTGAGATACACAGGTACATATAAATGTCAGACTCACACATACATCCTATCACATCAATGGTATGTAGGTGGGTGAATACATATGTCCACATATATTTACATATGAATATAGATATACATATGGATATACGGATAGAAATGTGAATTGCAGCACCAGATAGGAATAACAACCAGGACCTCCACCACAAAATAACTGACTTTATGCACAGTTGATGGGGATGGGGGCTCAGATGAGGGGAACCTGGTGATAACTGCTATGTTCCCCCCTCTACAGCCATAACAGATATGCAGTGCAATGCAATATCCAGCACATGCAGTTCTTGACCCCAGGACCCTCCGCAACACAGCTACAATGGTCTAACAGTAGGCCACTACAGCTGTAGGAAGTCAGGGCAGTAACCAAAACATATCAACCAGTCCAGCCATGCAACTGTACAGAGAATGTATACCATCATCTAGATGTAGCTGTGTGTAAATATATTACTATCTACACTGCTACAATGTATCTGTATATGTGTATATATATATATATATATATATATATATATATATATATATATATATATACAGCTTTCTAACACTGTATACATATATATCACTATATATGGACATATATACATGCTGATGGCTACATCAACACATATAAGTGTCTACACCTATATGTCTACATATACACAGCACGTTACATATATGTATGCAGATGTACAGCTATGTAGGTATATACGGACATAGTTACATACATGTCAGTGGTTATATGTATCTATATCGGTACATATGGTCATGCATCTGTAGAGAGCAATGGCAGAATAACAAACACACATATGTCCACATGCACCGTTACTGGGGTTGAGAGGTCCCACACACTATCCGTCATGTACATGTAGGCATCCCCCACCCAAGGCCATACACATCCGCCCCAAAATACACTACATAGTGTTGCAGATACTGTAACCAGGACCTGACATGACATGGGCACAGGAAGTTAAGAGTACTACATCCCACCTGTATGATGTCAGGATGGAATTGTTGACATATCATGCAGTACAGTCTGCCTCCCATCGGTAATGTAAATCGTGGTAGCCAGCAACATCCCCAGGATACAGATACACAGACACTGATATGCAGATACATACATACATATGTACATATGTACACACACACACACACACACATGTATATATATATATATATATATATATATATATATATATATATATAAAATACATATATATATATATATATATATATATATATAAAATACATATATATAGATATATATATATATATATATATATATATATATATATATATATATATATACATATATATATGGATATACATATGACTACACATTATGCAAATATATGTACAGTAGGATACATATGTAGTCAGTGCACACAATATGGAACAGCCACTATGCCTACAGCTAACCCCTGAACAACTGGACACTGTATGGACCACCCATACAAATGACGTCCATCTTCTGCAACATATACCCACAGAGAGGTTATTGGGAAAACTCCACACACAGGTATGCAGAAATGGAATACCTTTCATTGTGTACCATGACAGTTCTACATACCATGTCATATAGCTGTTCAGACAGTGACAGCCATATAAACAGAGGAAAGCAACCGTGAAACATTTATACTAATGCAGTAGTCAGGAAAGGTTCACATTCATCGCTGTCCAGGCCAACTCCTTAGATTTGTACAGTAGTGAGGACTTACTGGGCCACAGGATACCAAACGATCAACAATGTGCAATGCAGGTGTATAGTTCAGCAGCCATTATCTGCACTCTGTACAACAGTAGTGGTAGGTAAGGACATCATGTGACCACATGGGTTGCAACTGTGACATAACAAGGCATAACTGACACCATCATATGCACACTGACAAACAGAACAGACCGTCTGGCGGGTGGCAGTAGGCATGCAGTAACCGAATATATGTATGTGATGTACATATAGGTGAAGTATATGGCACTTTACATCCACATACCTTATGGCAGCTCACCCCTGATACCCCCACATATGTAACAGGCAAGGTAATTTATGGTGCCCCCCCCCAGACTCAAGAATACAGGGCCATATACTACTGTTACATACACTGGCCTCTGGAGTGCATAGGAGCACGCACATATTGTGTAGATAATACCCACACATATATGGCCCCAGCCCCACCATATGTGTGGGGGATACAACAGACATGGACTGATGGCAGCAATGGCATGTGATATACTCACAGCCCACTATGGAACACCCCACCACAGCATGTCATATGTGCAAAGCTTGATATGTAGGTCATGTACTGATAGCACTCCACACACACACACACACACACACACACACACACACACACACACACACACACACACACACACACACACTGCCAGTGGGATATCAGACACAGAACCTGTGTGGTGGACAGAACACATGTTAGGCACACCTCTGGTCACCAAGAGGATAGGCCCATAGTTGAGGGCTATGCAGACAGACTGCATTCCAAGGTAAAGTAGTATGTACACAAACACCCTGTAACACCAGTACTATACAAAGCATAACATGGCTCTACTCACACTCTGTCTGTAGTTCCAGAACCCCCTACACATATGTAGCTGCCCTGAGTGTGCCGGTTCCCCTGTAGAAGTTAATGCTACCTGATGTCTGTAACACTGATGCCCACACACACGTAGGACTGTACAAACATCCACGTACTTTCCAGGTTATGTCATCAAATATATCCCCTACTGTACATAATATGTGGGGCGGTCTGATAGCATGTCAGCAGATATGATAACACTAATTATGTTGTACGACAAATACACACCATGTAATGCACGACATATGTACACAGGTTGGCAGAGTTGTGGCTGGCAGCACATACACAGGGCCACTAATGATATGTTTGTGTGATAACCTCATACATTTACTGTTGTAACAGGGTTTGTGGCAACATATGTCTTATGAGAGATAAGACACCAGTAACTGTCATGGCTTTCATCATGTACAGACCGCAATCCTCACACTACCGTCTGCAGTCCACAGATACATGCTCCGTAGGTAACACATGGAGCCAATGGCACAACACACTGCCCTGTCTGCAGATGACCCTGCAGATGGGGATTCCACATAAACATGGAAATGACATGGCAGGTATGGAGACATGTAGGAAAGAATGATCCATACACACACTGTTAGACCAACAGTACGCCACATGCAGTATAGCAGCATTTACAGTATGTAGGTGGGCCAGGCACATCCCCCTCCTGTGTGTTGCCCTGTTTCCACAGTGTGTGCTGTAGAAGTTAAATGCCCAATCCATCGCAGATGCTGGTTGCCAACCAAAGGATCTAGTTCCTGCTCACAGTGAATGACAAGGGCCAACACCAGCATGATGTTCCTAGATATCAGAGTGTGTTTCCATGTAATTGGCTATGGGACTGTTACCACAGCTGTTACACATGCAACCAGCTAGGGGAGGGCTGCAATTTGTGCAGATGCCATCAGCTGATCATGAGCATCACTTAAAATACACATGCTGCTGCCTAAGCAAAGCTGGTGTAGGACTCCAGATTCACCAGAGAGGGAGTGGGAGAGGCAGACAGAGGCAAAGACATGTCATGGAGGGGTGGTGGAGTAAAACCGCAGCTTGTTTGTGTCACACACCTACCAGGAGAAGGTATCAAACCCCTGACAACTAAGTACTACAGTTCGATGCGCCACATGGGGTACCTATTTTGGAGCCCTCTGAACATATCTGTGATGGTGCGTGACATCTGCAACAGGGATATGATAGCTATATGGTAGGTGATGTACACATGCCTATCAGCATGAACAGGTGCCAGTGTCTACACAGACACACTCTCACAGAGACACGCACACATCGGCACACTTGGCAGGGCCAGGGGTACAGCACATCAATAACGGGATTGCCACAACACATCACTGTGCAGGTACAACATGCACCACATGTGTCCTATGGAGGTGGTATGGGCAAAGGGTTTAAGGAGGTGTCTGACATCTGACAGCATGCCTCTGTTTGTGCAAGGGGGCTGTAATGAGTGTGGCTGTGAACATATGCACCATACAACACACAGACAAACACACAGGGTGCCAGTACTGACATGCATGGGTGCATGTCTGCACGGGTGTGTGGTGGTTGACTGTGGCAGCAAGCTGTATCATGGTAGGCAATGGGTATACCTTGGCATCAGGCCACATGATAATGATCAGCATTGTGACCCAAGGCTGTGGTTCCCACTCTTGCCGACACAGGTGGGTACTGTATACCCCATCCAGTCACCTGGGTGACTATTGTGTATGGCTCATGCTGTGCATTGCTTGCCATGTATGTGTTCCTTACCCCATGACATGGACGGCATCTGGGGTGTGCACACCTCCCACATGCATGTACAGTGACATGTGGATCTGTGCCTGGGGTGTCTGACCCATGTTGTGCACACAGATTGCCATCATATGTGCCAGTCTTGCCCCCTGTGGCAGGGACTGGTAATGGGCATCAGGTTTACCTACACCTACATTGATGGCATGCTGACAGCATTCCCTGGTGTCAGAGGCAACTGTCCATACAGGGCATGCTGTCAGGCATGGTATGTCCATTGTGGGACACATGTGATGGCACCACAGGTGGTGCAGGTGTCCATTGGGGAACATGGTAGAGGTGCACTGTCAGAATATACGTGCATATTGGACAGATGGACAGGGGGCATGCCCTCTGTAGCCCACTGCTATCACTCCATGGTTACTATCAGTGGTCAATATGCAGTGTACTACCCACAAATTGGATGTTGCCTAGGCATGTGTGTGTGTATGTGACATGTGTTGAGAGTATGCTCTGGGTAATACTGGGGTTGCTAAATGTGATTTCCTGGCCTTGATGTCACATGTATCGCTATGGCTTTGCACCCTAGCCTCTCAGCGATTTCACATCTGTTATCCCTGTACGGTGGACCTTGTGCTATATAATAGGGCTGCCATATAAGACCTCTGCAAAACCTGCTCCACATTGGCCACAGGCTCACAATGACCTTTACACAGGATATGAGATACAAAGACACACACATGCACACCTGTCATGTCTGAGAGTAGAACCCCTACTTAACTAGTTTATTACACCTCAGCAGTACGCAGTTATAGTACACACCATGCACATTGCTGATGTACTACTTCCCCAAGGGCCTATTCCACAATGACTGACATAAGCAGGATTGCCAAAGTAGGCCATTTGAAATGTACTGTGGGTGACTACCCTAAAATGCATTGCTCCCAACACAGACAGTGAGACACACACAAAACATCTGGAACTGCCATGGGTGGGGACAGAACCCTGCCGCAATTCTAAATCACACTCCAGCGGTACGCAGTTACAGGATGCACCAAGGGGATTACTTGGCTACAACCTTCCCGGGGGTGTATTTCTGGGTGGGTGACATCAGCAGCCTTGCCAAAGTCGAGTATGGGCATTGTAATTCATGTGGCTACACTAAAATGCATTGCTCTCTACACAGACAGACACACACACTTGCCACGTCTGGGGTTAGAACACCTACCTAGCTACTTTAGCACTCTACAGCAGTACACAGTTACAGGACGTGCCACGGAGATTACTGGGCTGCAACCATCCTGGAGGTGTATTTCTGGGTGGTTGACATCAGCAGCCTTGCCAAAGTCGAGTGTAGACATTGTAATTCGTGTGGCAACACAAAAATGCATTGCTCTCTACACAGATATGCACACTAACACACACTTGCCACATCTGGGTTAGAACACCTACCGAGCTATTTTATCACTCTACAGCAATACTCAGTTACGGGGGGGGGGTGCTACTGAGATTACTGGGCTCCACTCTTCCGAGAGGTTTATTTCTGGGTGGGTGACATCAGCAGCCTTGCCAACGTTGAGTGCAGGCATTGTAATTCGTGCGGCTACACAAAAATGCATTGCTCTCTACACAGACAGACACACAGACACAACGTTGCCACATCCGGGGTTAGAACACCTACCTAGCTACTTTATCACTCTACAGCAGTATGCAGTTATGGGACACGCTATGGAGATTACTGGGCTATAACCTTCTTATAGGTGTATTTCTGGGTGAGTGACATCAGCAGCCTTGCCAAAGTCGAGTATAGGCATTGTAATTCATGTGCCTACACAAAAATGCACTGCTCTCTACACAGACAGAGACACACACTTGCCATATCTAAGGTTAGAACACCTATCAGGCTACTTTATCATTCTACAGCAGTATGCAGTTATGAGATGCACTACAGAGATTACTGGGCTACAACCTTCCCAGAGGTGTATTTCTGGGTGGGTGACAGCAGCCTTGCCAAAGTCGAGTATAGGCATTGTAATTCATGTGGCTACACAAAAATGCATTGCTCTCTACACAGAGACAGACAGACACACACACTCACCATGTCTGGGGTTAGAACACCTACCTAGCTACTTTATCACTACAGCAGTAGGCAGTTACGGGACGCGCTATGGTGATTACTGGCTTGCAACCTTCCCAGAGGTGTATTTCTGGGTGGGTGACATCAGCAGCTTTGCCAAAGTTGAGTATGGGAGTTGTACAGAGTGTAGCTACCATAAAATGCATTACTCTCTATGCAGACAGACACGCACACACACACACTTGCCATGGCAGAGGTTAGAACACCTACCTAGCTACTTTATCACACTACAGCAGTACACAGTTATGGGATGTGCTACAGAGATTACTGGGCTACATTTTTCTCAAGGGTGTATTTCAATGTGCTAGACTTCAATGGGTTTGTCATAGTAGGGCTATGGGGAGGGCAGTGTGAGTGCCTGGGCCATAACCCATTCATCTAGAGGTTGACACACAACATGCGGGCACACACAGGGTTATATTCCACAGGTACGTGTATACAGCTGCTAGATGACTACTTCCTTGTACAGTCATGTTGCACAGCTAGCATGTCCACCACATAGTCCGTAATGCTGACAGATACTGGTAGCTAATGTCTACAGTGAGTGACATCTGAGCATCATGTGGCTGTAGTCATTTGGCTGTGTGCTGGGTGGGACAAGCCTCATAATTGTTGGCTCCTTGCCACAGTCACTCTCTCCCACATATCTATGTATATGTACATGTGGCATATTATAGTGTATTGTCCTTGGATATATGCATGTATTCTTATCCACTGTGTGTGCAAAGAATGGGTGGTGCATACTGAGGGGTGTCTGCACTAACATCTGCAACTGCCAGATTTGTCTGGTACACTGTTGTTTGCTGACATGGGCTTCTTTTGTTTACGTGCGTGAGCATGCCAAGTATGACATTTCAGTATGTTGTTAGCTGACATTGCCTTCATTTATCTGTGTGAGCATGCCCAGTATGCCCTTCTGCATAGAATGTGTGGATCAATACTAGGTAGTTTGTACTCCAGTGCAGACCTTTGTGTTGTACACCTACGGGTAGCAAGGTGTTTCTGCTGGGTATCCGGTGTTCATTTGGCAATATGGGGACAAACTGTGCAGGGGATAGTGTGTACTGTAGGTGATTGTGTCTGTGCTGCTTCAGCCGCATGATATTGCTGTTAGCAGAGATATTCAGACATGAGTACTGTTGTACACAATTATGTTTTCTGTCTCCATGAACTTCCAGGTGGACATTCTTGCTCATAGTGCTGTCTTGGCGGACAAGGGTGACTACAGCTGTGTCCAGGATTGTGGGCTGACACCTACGTATTCATGATAAGTTATGCCATTCCGGAGGGGGAGCTGCAGACACCTGCTGCTGGGTCTGTGTATCTGGTTCAGCACCTTGGTAGAGTGCTGGCAGGGGATTCCATACCTGTACACCCATTGACAAGAGAGTCTAGGCTTATCTTGCTGTGGCAATGCCTCACAGCTGTACAGATTCACAGAGGTTGCCCAGAGGCAGGAGCCATGGGTCAGGACATTAACCCTATTGTGGTGTATGGGCAGGTGTGTAGCCATACATTTATGTGTTTGCAGCCGGGGATAATGTGGGCACACAGCTTGGTGTCAGACTCTGCACATTCCATGCTGCCCATGCACCCACCCCCCCTCTGTTATTCTAACATTTTCCAGAAATTATGCATACATTCTCTGATACTTTCCCTAGAGGTATCACCTTATCACAAGTGTGTGTTAGTGTTGGTCCACAGTTCATGCAATGGGACATGGTGGACATGTTACTGTGGTTTGTCCACATGGCCTTGCATATGGCTTATGTGGAGTGTGTTATGTTGTTATTTGGGTGTCCATGACTTCACATGCATTGGCAGTACTTGTGAGACACAGGCCTTTGGCAGTTTCCTGTGGGGCATTAGGTGTTGCTGCGGGCAACATGTGACAGGCCATTGCATTCTATCAGGCCTACAGTCGCAGACCGCCAGACAGTATATCCCCTGGGGTGGCAGGTTAGGTGTGATAGGTGTTCATGCAAATTCCTTCTATCAGTCTTGATCAGGTTGTGTGGATGCTGGCAGGGTGCTACGTACAGCTAGAGACACATCTGCATGGGACACCTGCACTGCATGCTGCAGTCTTCCACTATTGCCATGTACAGGAGGGGTCATACTATACCCTTTCCCCACAGCAGGGATATGGCCAGAGAGGTACCTGTGGGTGGTGTGTGCGTGAGCTGGGTGCATGTGTGCTATGGACAGTACTTGCATCTGACAACACAGATATGCATGGGGCATTCCTGGTATGCAGGCATGTGCAGGTACACCAGCTGTTTCCCAATACATCAGTCCTACCTCCTTTGTGATCTTCAGGTGTTTGGCCGGACATCACTGGTATCCCCTTCTACAGGACCAGTTGCTGTGATACATACCTGTATGTACATTTCCAAGGGTGTCTCCATTTCACAGTGATACATTCTATACTGTATGTCTGGGGTACTTTCCCATGTGTACTGCTTGTATATCTAGCCCAAAAGCCATGCCATGTCAGTCTTTCAGATGGTGACACATATTACCACCATACATTTACATTGGCTTACTGCTAGCAGGTGGTATGTTGGTGGGTATTGTCCTTGGCACTGCAGTTGTGTGGGCTTGTCCCTGTCATCAGCAGTAGTGGGCTATGGCCACCAGGTCTTACCTTGATATGCATACATACTGACCACTCTCACACATTATGAAACACACTTCATCCTACCACACACAGACCTGCATATTGTGGACATGCTACAACTTACCTTGCTACCTTGGATGCCTCTGGGCATCTCTGCTCCACTCGTGTTATACCTACTCATGCATGTTACTACATTTCTACACAGGGTTGGGACACCTGACTGTTACTACCTTTCTACACTGGAGTGGGGGTAGGGGCACACCTGACTGTTTCTACATGTCTACATGGGGGGGCACACCGGACTGTCATTACATTGCTATGTATGATGGGGGGCACAAGTGACACTTGTACACATTTGCTATGACTGTACTGGTATGTCATGTACTCCATTTAATTCTGTATTGCTAACTATCATGCAGTGTAGAGACATACCAGTATACTACAGATCGTGACTTTGGGTGCCCTACATACTATTGTCTGATGTCCTACCCTTCAGAACTGGCATCCCACTGCCTGCCCTGCTGTGGTCTATCTGTGTAGGCCTGGGGGTGGGGTTAACCCTAGCCATCATTCTGGGGCTATGGCATAGACCCTGTTTGGGTTTGTGTCCACCTGTCCTGCTGGCTGCGACTGTTGTTGAGTATGTGAACCATCCTGACTGGCATGTGCGAGTCATATGGACACACATTTCGCACAGCACATTTCCAGCCATTGCTTCTGTCTCCCTGTGTAGTACTGGCTACTATGGTGACTCCAGTATGTCTTACACATGTCAGGGTGCCACTATAGGTGTCTACTTTCTGCTGCCATAATATTCAGCCATCCAGTTCCCTTGCATGCTCACGGTACAGTGGTTAAGGTGTATGCCTTTCAATGACAATGTACATCCATACCATAGCTACAGGTGACAACACATTCTACTCCATTTGGCAATTAGTAGGTTGATTGACTTACCTTGTGGGTGTGCCAGGCTTGCGGATGGTGCTGGAGGACTGCCTATGTTGGATGCACATAGTACACTCCTTATACATGGTTAAGCACAGGTGGTGTAATGTTTAGCATCCCTTTTACTGTATGTGCGAGTCGGAGAGAGGTGTCATTCCCTGTGACCCTGCTGGGTCAGTGCATGTGCTATGGGTTGCCTATTTGCCAAGGCCAGGGCATACTGGGCATGCCTCCTCCTGCCTATTGGGGCAGGCTAAGGTTCTTCCTCCTCCGGGTCACTCAGTGCCTGTGCAGGCCTTGGCATTGGTGGGGGGCTGTGTGGCCCTGCCCCATGCTGTTCCTGCTGCAGCTGTTTCCGCAGGATCATATTGTGTAGCATCGCACATACCATAACAATTTGGGTACATGTAGCTGGTGAATACTGCAAGGCTCTACTGGATGTGTCCAGACACTGGAACCATGACCTGAGCATCCCAAACACATGCTCTATTTTGTGTCTGACCTATTCGTGTGCCTCATTATGGTGTTGTTGTTCAGGTGTGTGTGCATTTCTGATGGGTGTCATCAGCCACGGCTCCAGTGTGTACCCAGCATCCCCCAGTAGGTGTCCGTAGGGAATGTCCCCACTGACAAATATCTGGTACAGCTGCGTCAGATGCCATATGTGGGAATCGTCATAGCTTCCAGGGCAACCAGCACACACATTCATTATAATGCCCTGGTCATCACATACGATCTGGCAGTTGATGAAGGGGATGCCCCTACAGTTGATGTAGGCCCTACCCTGCTCACCGGGTGGTGCTTTGATGCATATGTGCATGCAGTCTATAGTACCCACTACCCCAGGGTATTCTGCTATTTGGTGGAAGAGATGCATATTACTGGTCAACACCTGATAGGTGTTGAGGAAATATACATGCTCACTGGTATGTGCTGCCATGGCATCCAGGAACTGGTGGAATACTCTGGATGCTGATGCCTGTGAGATACCCATGTTATCCCCAGTTGTGCTTTGGGAGGTACCTGTGGCTAGTATACCTAGGCCTACACATACCTTGGTTTCCACTGGGATGGGTTCCTCTCGGTCGGTTTGGTGTGTTAGGTGTGGCTGGCACAGCTCAACTACTTGCTGTAGGAGGTCTCTGTCTACCTTATAGCGCTCCACTATTTCCAGCTCATGTAGCCCTTGGTAAGCTGCCCTGGGTCTGTACACTCTTCTCTGTCTCCTCACTGTGGGTTGTTCGGCAGCATGCACATCCTCACCACCCTCAGCCTCTTGCACATGTTGTTCTATGTTGCCTGTTGCAGCATTTTGTAGGTTTGTTTTTTAAAATTTCCCCACTTGTATACACTGGTGGTGTAGAGTGTGGGGAAAAAACAGTGGGGAAGGTGTTTGCTTAGTTTATAGTAGTGTTCTGGGCTGGGCTGCTGCCTGTGTTCTGGGCTGGGCTGCTGCCTGTGTAATTGGCTACTTCTGATACGTTTCTCCTGCCAGATATGCTAATTCTCCTTGAATACCTTCCTATTGCTGATTTCCCTTCCCATTGCCCTTCTTTTTGGGCCCGGGGCCACACTGCACAAACAGAGTACTCAGATGTGCACACTGCTGCTGTTTCCTGGTTTAACTTCTTTTTTCTTCCTGTAACTCCCAGTGTGCGGCTTGCAAACCTGCTTGCACCTTGTAAAGAGTGCTAGGCAAGTTTAGACACACCCCCTAGCTTAACTGTGTTGAGCTAGGAGCATACCCGAGCCACAGGGATCCAATCCGCTTACAGTATGCCTGACACACCCACCCATGATTTCAACTGCCTCCTAGTCTTGCACTCAGCTATTCATACTCTTACACTGTTGGGAGCTGCCTCACATGCTGAGGAAATCTGGGATTCACTATCCTTCCCCTCATTTGCATAGGATTGCCTGCTAATGCATAGTTACATGTGTCACACTGTGCCTCCCCCCTTAGCAAGCACTATTCACTGGCCAGGTTGTCTTGTGCCTGCAATTGACTTGCATGGCAGAACACTGGATTTAATTAGACTACTTTTTTAGGTTTATTTTCTTGTTTCCCCACTATTGCCATTTGCGCCCGCTGCCCTATGCTTTGACAGCCGTGATCGGTGGACATATCATAAAAGTTGTGTTTTGTATGTTTTGCATTGTTTGCAATGCTAATGACCTTATACTTGGCCATTGGCATGCTTCCTCAATGATATACTGCCTTAATTTGGTGCTATGTCCCTGTTTTGGATTTTGCAGATCTGTACTCGGTTACTAACCGAGTACATTTCTGCATATTATGCTAGTCCTGCACACCCTGATTCCAGCTTCCTGGATGGCAGATTTACCTCATTTGCATGGTTTTCACCTACAAATAGGGTAATTTGCATACAGGGGCTGGGAACCTGCAGCACTAGTGCTAGAGTGCTCACGTACGTGGATCATTCGGCCGCTATATTGGCAAAATTACCTCTTACACTAATCATGCATGCCGTGCAAGCTTTTGAGAATCTGGGGGATTGTGTCTCTTTGTACGTAAAACACTGTAATCTCTGGATATACCACTTTCAATGATCAATGCTGCTTTTGTCTTCTTCCGTGGATTTCTTTATCTGGTTTTCTCACATATATTTTTTGAACTGTTTGTAATGGGTGATCCTATGTGATATATATTTCATCTTTCACTATAATGCTTTATGGGTTATGTTTCCATTGCTTCACAGCTATTTCTATATTGTAGCATTTGCATAATCCCCACTGCAGCAATACCGCCACACCATTGTCCCACCCAACAAGTAGGCCCTCTCCCATGAGAGAATCGCACCCAGCAGCAAGATGTGTGACTGCTTCCAGCTCTTTTTAAAAAAACATCGTCTGTCTGTCTCTTCTACCTTTCCAATGGATTTTGTAAACCAATGTATACACAGTCCACTGTCTTGGGCCTCCATCATTATCCTTTCATCTTTTGGTTTCAATTCACCTTTCCGTAACCATTCTCAAAGATGTGATCTCATGCATGTTCATAACGCAGACAATTTGCACATTAATGCAGGAAGTGAGTCACTCATTCATGAAAGCAGTAGTTTACAGATTTGTGAGGCAAAGAAGGGTATAAAATTAAATCCAGGAAGTTACACCTGTTATTCACACAGCAAGAAGGGTTCCTGTTGCACTTGGACTACTGCATGGGTAAACAGAATTTTGACACTTTTCAAACCAGACCACATCCACATGTGCTTTGACACATAATTCTGAGGGAACACTACCTTTTAAAAATAATGAAGAGGTTGCTTCTATGATGCCTACAACTAAGCATTTTTTTCAGTGCTTGATGTAAACCAAGGCTTTTGGAAAATCAAACTGGACCCAAAAAGCTTATGGATTGTACATTTAATACCCCACTTGTAAGGTGCAGATTCATAAGAATGTCATTTTGGAATTTTTTTGTGAAAATACATGCTTATGTTTTGTTCTTAAGTCACATGATTTATTCATGAGTTCTGAGTCAGATGATATGAGCCATGTGATGTTTTAAGTGAATTTAAGTCTATACCTATGTGAGTTATTTAATACTGATTAAGATCTTTGAACTGTATGAATGAAAGTGCTTAACTAATTAAATTTTTTAAGTATCAGTCAGTTGCTACTTTTTTGGTTTCAGTAAGAAGTATGGCAGTATGTCCATATCTGCACATCTGTGTGTGCCTCTATATATATATATATATATACATATATATATATATATATATATATATATATATATATATATATATATATATATATACACACATATACACATAGTGGGGGAATGAATGATGGGGTGCCTGTGCTAATACAATGTATCAGCTACCAGCTGTGATTATAACATAGACAGCCAGACTCAATAAAGCCTACAGGGTCTGTTTACACCTTGTGTGCATTACTGCATGATGCACAAATGGTAGTGCACCATTTTAGATTTAATATTTGACTGTACATGGTGTGTAGAACCCCACACGGCCGCACAAACAAGATAAACACCTTGGCATACAAATTACAGCATATGCAGCTGAATTATATGCTAATCAACCAATCCAAGATGGAGGAGCTATAAAGCAATCATGTAGACTCAGTGCTGGTTTTCCCTGTGAATTCCAAAACCTATTGGATTACAGCCACGGAAAGGGCTGTACACAGAATCAGTGTTAGGGGATGCTGTTGCTTTAATTCATGTGTATGTGCAACAGGCAGAAATCTTTGAAGAAAATTTATATAAAGATATTGAGCATAATAGGAAACCTTTTTATAGATACATAAGATGTCGAAGGTGTAAAGACACACAAATTAATAAACTGTGTGCAGATTCTAACATTTATTCTCAGCCACAACAGATTATAGATATATTTACAAAATCTTATGCAAAGCAGTTTAGCTCCACAAAAGGGGTGATAAGTAGTCCTAGTGACATCCAGGTAACACCAGATACTGGAATCAAATTAGATTATATCGAAAAAGAACTGCACAAACTGGATCCAAACAAAGCACAGGGAGGAGACGGAATTAATAGCATGACATGAGAACACTTCAGCAAGAACTTACACTACCATTATATATATTATTCACTTGGACATATAAATATAAGGAGATTCCTCAAGATTGGAAGCATGCGCTTATTAAACCTGTCTTTAAGGAGAAAGGGGAGTAAGACAAACTCAGAATCATATAGACCCTTACGTCTACTTTCATGTTGTGGAAAATTAATGGAGAAGGTAATATTGGATAAGTTAGTGTCAGAACTGGATAGGTTGGGACTATAAACCATATATCAGCATGCATATGTTGAAAATGGATCTATTACCACCTGTAACATGATGTTCTATAACAATATAATAACAGCTATGAATGAAAAATTGTGCTGCGATGTAATCTATATAGACAACTTCAGCATTTGACAGGGTCATACATAAAACACTGATCAATAAATTAGTACAACTAGGTATTGATGTACTCTTGATAAGATGGATAGCTACATGGCTTACAAATAGGACATGGCAAGTATCATACAACAACTGGACAGATGAAATTTTTGGTTACAGTCAAGGTGTTCCACAGGGCTCTGTCCTAGGCCTTACTTGTTTAGATTGTTTCTTTCAGACCTAACTTTTTCATCTGAGGTGTTCTACAGTATATATGCAAATGACCCGAAATTGGGTAAACTGATTACAAGTGTTACAGATAAGGCATGTCTGCAAAATAACTTCACTAAATTGACCATTTGGGCACAGGAGAATACTATGCTGATAAATACATCAAAAACTAAGCATATGAGATTTGGGAGACATAAACTGAAAGGTGAATATTTAATATAGCTCACAGTGATTGAAACAGTAGACTTATTTAAGGACCTGGGTATATGGATAGATTCAGCTATGAGTTTTTCTAATCATATCAACTAATTGGTTAATGATAGTTATAGACCTATAGGTTGTATAAAAAAAATTATAAAGTCTAGAAAATTAAAAATAATGAAGTCATTGTTTGTTAGTTACATTAGACCCAAACTTGAGTATGGAATAACGATATGGAAGCCCTAAAAGAAGACAAGCATGAGTAAATTGGAAAGTGTACAGCGGAAATATACCCAGGGCATCCATGGATGTGAAAAGCTAAGCTATTATGAAAGACTAAAATATCTGAACTTGTTCAGTTGTCTCTTACAGATATCTAAGAGGAGATCTTATTCAGGTATATAGGGCATTTAGGGACAACTACCTCTGGGAATGTTTGGGGCTATCAAAAAGTACTAGAGAATCATCAGATAACCTGTGTAGAAGATTCTATAGGAATGAGAAGTGCACTAATTGGTTCTCTGACAGAGTAACTGATGCATGGAACAGACTACCAAATTACATTAAAGCAAGCACTAGTTTAGTTATTTTTAAGAACAGCCTGAACACTTATTATGGGAACAAGTGTTCTGGTATATTGGCAAGCTAGAAGGACATTTATTCCCATGCTTGAAATATTTGTCTGTATGTATGTATACATATGTTGCTGCTGCTGCTAATAGACTAGGGCCAGAGCCAAGAAGGAGAAGAGTTTTCAGACACTGGGTAACTTATCACAACTTGCATGATGTGGAAATTGTAGAGTGCTACAGGGTGAATAGAGACACAGTACTGGAACTCTGCAACTTCTGTTGTCCTCAACTCAGACCCAGGGCAAACTGAGGGGAATCCATCTCAGTGGAGACAAAGGTATGTGTAGCACCTAAAATCTTAGCTACAGGAACCTTTCAGAGGCTATCAGGTGACATACTGGGGGTGTCAAAGGTATCAGCATCCAGGATCCTCCATCAATTCTTGAATGCTATGCTCCAGCATGCTAGTGACCACATATATTTTCTCCATATTCCTGAGGTTAGAGCCAGAAATATGCAGGAGTTCTACCCTATGGCACACTACCCCAAAGTACTAGATGCCATAGATTGAACACATATAGAAATTAAGGCACCACTCAGGGCTCTACATTAATAGAAAGGGCTTTTCTATTAACTGTCAAGTCATGTGTAATGCAAAGGGAAGCATCCTGAACATGTGTGCTGGCAACCCTGGCAGTTACCACGACTCACATATCTGGCACACCTCCAAACTGTATCAGATGTTTGGGGGGGATATCCCACAAGGTAATTTAGTGGGGGATGCAAGTTATGCACTGGGACCGTGGCTGATGACACCCATCAGAAATGCACACAAACTCACTGAAGACTACCATAATGAGGCACACGCTCAAACCAAAAATATCATAGACTGTGGGCTTGGGCTGCTGAAGTCACAGTTACAGTGCTTAGATACATCTGGGGGAGCCCTGCAGTACAATCCACTGACATGTACTGAAATATTCACAGTATGTGCCGTGCTACACAACATCATCCTGAGAAAACAGCTTCAGCAGGATCAACAAGGGGAAGGAGCACACATCCCACCACCAATCCCAAGGTTACCACAGGCGCATGCAGTTGAGGTGTCAGAGGGGAACCAGCAGCTGTTGTGGAGTGTAGACAGATGTAGAAGTGCTCAATATGCCCTTGTATTGACTAAGAAACAATGCATAGCACAATCACTCACCACCTAAGGACCTAAAACCTTCTTCCTATACACATACATATAGTAACATTGATGCCAGGCAAGTCTCACAACCGTTACCTCCCCATTTATTGGCTGTGTACTACTTGCATCAGACAGAATCAACCCTGAACTAAAACTGTTGCAACCGCTGGATTTACAAGGTAATCGTTGATCCTGTAGTGTATTGTGTAATAATATGAATGACTGGCATATTCTTGCATTTTGTTACTAGGTAGTGCAAACAGGTAAAAGGTGAGTGATCTGTATAAAAATTACCTTAAAATGTGACAGCAGAGACTTATTTGACTTATATGTGTCCATTATTAAGTAGTAGGCTTCATGCATCAAAGATTCACACAGTCATACCTCTCAAAAGTAGTGATGGTCACTGCATGCTCTCAGTTTAACACCATATGTTTGTACTAGAAAATCATTAATGAGAGAAGTTAGAAGTTAATGATACACATTTTAGTTTCAGACTTCACAACCCTCAAAAGATCATTAACAACAAAGATGGAACATTTTGATGGTATCAACTATCTAACTTTCTAAGACTTATATAAGCCAAAGGTACAATTACCAGTTCAACATCACAAATGCAAATATACTAAGCACTAAGTCAGCTATGCACCTAGAGCATCAGACACAAAGCTTATGTATCCTTGAATTAAAAAGATCCAAAACAGAGATATGGCACAGTTATCATCGCTTGTGTGTGTGTGTGTGGCAATAAGTCTAGGCTGACACAGTAGGTTGGTGAGTGTGTGTGAGAAAGAAAGAAAATCCGTGAGACATTTGGATAAACCAACAAATGGCTAGTGAGACAAAATGAGTTTTAAGCTGGACGGCTGAACCATGTAACAGTTGAGTGTGTGTGTCTGTAGGGGTCCTCCAAGTGAAATTGTTGTGCGTGTCTGAATGAAAATAGCCAAGCTGTCTGCTAGTTTTGTGTCTTGGTATATTGGATAGGTGTGAGCCATGCATGGTAGAGGTAGCAGTTCATCGTTGTCATCCCTGACCATGAGAACTGATTTTGCCAGGAGTTACAATGGCACGTCCACCCCTTCAGTCAGCTGCACTGCTGCTATCTGAATGTGACTGATATCTGCTGGACAAGCTCCTCTCATGAGGATGCCCAGGACTCCAACCCCATGCACTGCCATCACTGGGTGAGGACAGCTCACCCACTGATGGAGCAATGGAAGTACTGCCACTACAGAAGCGTGATCAAGCATGGCCACGTTGGTTAAAAGCAGATGATGTGGCTGACCTCTGCCCATGAGGATGTCAGCCCCCTCCCAACAGATGTTCCATCCCAGACACTACTCCTTCAAAGTGTTGTGATAATATGAGGTAGTACCAGCTGTGCTAGGGGGAGTAGGGCAGTGCATCTGTAACATATACCAACCTAGCTAGCTGAAATTTTGTAAAGAATTATATGTAATTTGAATAGCAAACTGATTTATACAGGTGTTTGTGTTAAAAATGTATTTGTAAAATCACTTGTGTTAAAAATGTATCAACAGTGGTTCCTGCTGGACAGAAAATAAATAAATTACTTGGTTTAGGCCATCTTGCCTTGCTCTAATAAGTAACTAGGGAACAGTAATTCTTCAGTCAGTTAGAAAACGTAGTGAGATAAGCTAAATATTGTTTTTCTGTGTCTGTCTTAGTCTTTCTGTCTGTGTTGTTTTTTTTATATTCCCTGTGAATTGAAACTTTTGAGTTTATTGTAAATGGATATTCAGTATTTTCATGTTTTCTATTTTATTATTTATTATTAAATATATCTATACCTTTCATTGTGGCTGGTCTTTTATAAAATATTTAACATTTGAGAGTAATTGCATTTATTTAATGGCACTGTGGCACCACATTCCCTTAATTCTTGCTACTTAGTCAAACATTACCATTTGTATTGGTATTAATTTCACTGAGAGTAATTGGGTACCCTGATAAGAGCCTTAGAGTAGCTGGTGTTGGGTGTTCTGGTGGCAGTGTATCTACTTTATTGTCTGGGTGGAGGTAGCAAAGTGGGTAAGCTGTGCCAGCCTTTTCCAGATGTGTGTGTGTGTGTGTGTGTGTGTGCGTGTGTGTGTGTGTGTGTGTGTGTGTGTGTGTGTGTGTGTGTGTGTGTGTGTGTGTGAAAATCAAATCTCAAAGAAAGTGTGTGTCAACTACTTTGAACAGGACCACTGAAAGCACTGATTTCACAGAGAGGGTGGTAGAGAAATTGGGTTGGAACACCTGGCCAAGGAATCATCTCTATAGCTGTGTCAGAGGGGAGTCCTATTTGGGGCCTGGAGAGAAAGCTCACCCCCAGAACTGGAGTGTGCATTCCCTGTGTGCTCTCAGGGGAAACTGTACTTGGTGCAGAGAGTTGCATCTGAAAATACTGTGTGTGTCTATTTTTGTCACGGTGAACATTCCCCACCAGTGTCAGTGGTTTGGACTAAGGCTCCTTGATCACTGGCCTAGAGAAGGGGCATCACATATTGGTGAGCAGCGGTGTATATATTAATTGAATTTCTGTAGCCTGTAAGTATTTGTCACTAAAGGTGTGTGTACTCAGCAGCCACAAGGTAAGCATACAGAGTTTCATTTTTACAACAGTTTTATTTATTTTTTAGTTTAGTTTAGTCAGGGAAAGCAGGCAAAGATGTCAGCAGAGGATTATGGCAAGTTGAAAGTGAACCAATTGGCTAAGGTGTGCAAACTCAAAGGAATAGTGCATGCCAATCTGACTAAAGAGGAAATGATCCAAACAAATGAAGCCACATAGTCAGATAAAGGCTAGAACACCACCAAACAGTAAAGTGTAAAACAGGAAATTATTTCAGAATTAGTCCCAGTAGCAATACATAGCAGCAACCAGGAAAACAACCAGTCTGGTGATGGGGATGTGCAGCCCTCAGAAAAAGGACAGGTCACCTTTTCCTCAGAGGACTTAAAACCCATCGGGAGTTAACTTGAACTGGAGGCAAAACATATGGAATTGGAATCAGCAGAGAGACTGTGGCATTTTTAGGCTGAAAAAAATAAGAAACAGCATCAACATGAGAGGGGCATGCTGACTCTTTGGGAAATGGAGGTAACGGGGAAGGGAATAACCAAATCCCAGATGCAACAAAGGTCAGTAAATTTCTTCTAAAGTATACAGAAGGTTATAATTTTTATAGTTTTATTCAAATATTTGAAAGAGTTTGTAAACAGTATGATGTTGACCAAATGGTCTGGGTATGGTTCCTGACCACCTTACTCCACGGTAAATCTGTAACCACTGTTTCTAAATTGCCTGATACTGATTGTTTAAATTATGACAAGGTTAACAATGTTTATTCAAATCTTATAAGTTAACACCTAAAGTTTATGGAAAAAGTTTTCATGAGCATAAACGTAAGGCAGATGAACGTGTATATGATTATATTGCTGAGTTAAGTCCTAATTTTCATAGGTGGGTGAGTGGGTGTCATGTCACCACTTTTAAAATGCTGGAAGACCTATTGGTGAGAGAAAAAGCCGTTACAACTTTGCCTGAGGACATGAGAATTTGGTTGGCAGACTGGGAGTGTAACTCTGCAGATGTGTTGGGGAGAAAAGGGGTTCTCTACTTAGCAAGCAGAGTAACACTGCAAAAGAAAGGGGTAACCAATGCTGCACATGGATGTAAGGGAACCCATGGTGGGCAGCCTAAACCACAACAACAGAGTGCACCAGTAACAGGGGAAGCCACTAATTCAGGTGCATGGCCAGGATCAATGTTTAGATGTTTTTAATGTAACCAGAGGGGCCATGTAGCATACAAATGTTCACTGAAGTAAGGTGGGGAATAAAAGATGGGGAGCCAGCAAGTGGGAATAACAGTATGCCAGTGGCAAGTTGTCTGGAGAAAACAGGGGTACCAAACTATCACAACAGTTTATATCCTATCTTAGTGGATGGAAAACAGGCCATTGCTAAAAGAGAGACACAGCCTCTGACATGACCATTGTGAATCCTGCAGTAGTTAAAGAGCAGCAGTACTTGCTTGGGCAGTCCACTCCCATCAAAGCTTTAGGAGGGACCCCATTCCAAATACCTTTGGTCAAGGTTCACCTTGACTGCGAGGGTGGAAAAGGAAGCAAGCAAGTAGTTGTGTTTGAGGATATCCCTGCAGATTTCTTGATAGCATTGCTGGCCTTAGGCATAGGCCAACTAGGCGGCCACCTAGGGCGCCGCTCTAGTAGGGGCACTTTTCCAGTATTTATTTGGTATAGGTAGACCAGGATGAGGGCACCGGGTGGTGTGGTGGGGGGGCGCCATGGAGCCCTTTTGCCTATGGCACCAGGTGACCTAAGGCCGCTCCTGCTTGATAGTGAATAAATTTGATAATGCAGTACCTTGTGTGTATGCAGTTACATGCAGTCAGGCTTGGAGACAAGCATGTGGGTCTGGCTGCCTGGGGAAGACCCATACAGACCCACACCTGAAGCTGGGTCTGGTGATGTGACTATTAAAAGGAGGGAGCTACCCTGTAGCAGTGAGCCTGAAGATGAGTCACAGCTACTGATAGGTCCTGATGTTCCTTTTGACAGGGTGACTGCAAGAGCAGACGTGAGTGGTAGTACCCAGGATAACAGCCAGGCACCATGGTCAGAAGATACCAGACTTCCTGTGGAAGAGGAACTGGGAAGTGTCACAAAGGTCAAGTTGAGACAAGTTCAGCTCTCGGACCCTACATTATGATGGTTGAGGAAGGTAGCTAAGGAGGCACCTGATTCTCATTGAAAAGGGGAGTCTGTATACTGAAACAAAGGATAGATTAATGTATAGAGAATAGACCCCTGAGGAAGGGCTAGGGTTGAGTTAATACAGCAGTTGATAGTGCTCAGAGCCTACCATCTTGCACTTCTAGCCATACTCCATGACATTCCTTTTGCAGGTCATATGGGCATAAAACATACCAAAAGACGTATTATGCAGAACTGTTATTGGCCTGGGATTGCAAGGGATGTGACAGGGTACTGCAGAATCTGTGAGCAATGCCAAAAAGTAGGTAAATCAGGAGACAAGGTTAAAACTCCTTTGATGCCTTTGCCTGTGGTTGAGGAACCATTTCAGAGGGTAGGTATGGATATTGTGGGGCCAATGAGTACCCCAAGTTCCACAGTGAAGAAATATGTCCTAGTGGTAGTATTATGTAGACTATGCTACTAGATAATCTGGGGTGGTGGCTCTGTCCTCCATCAAGGCAGAGAAGGTATCAAATGCTTTGTTAGATATTTTCAGCAGGGTATATTTCCTGAGGGAAATACTGACTGACAGTGATGACAGATTAATGTCAGACCTGCTGGCTTGTCTGTGGGAGCACTTTGGGGTGAAACACCTAAAGACCACCCCCTACCTCCCCCAGACTAATGGACTCAAGGAGTGGTTAAACTCTACATTAAAGACCATGCTAGGGGCATTTTCAGACCAGTTTAAGAGAGACTGAGACAAATATTTGCCCCATGTGCTGTTTTCAAACAGAGAGGTACCCCAGGATTCCATAGGGTTTTCACCCTTTGAGTTGTTGTATGGGTATAATGTGAGGGCGCCCTTGATTCATGATGAATGAGAGAATGAGTGTGAATCCCACATGGAGTCTGTTGTGGCATATGTCCTAAAACTCAGGACAAAGATTAGGGAGCTCGTGGGCTTGGCCCAAGAGAACCTAGCAGGATCCCAACAGCAGAAAAAGGTCTGGTATGACAGGTATGCTTAAGCCCGAGAGTATACTGTGGGACAGCAAGTTATTGTGCTCATTTCTGTCAGACAAAATAAGCTGCAGGCACCTTGGGAGGGACTTTTCCAAGTGGTAAGGAAGGTTGGTGCTAACTACATGGTAAACATGCTAGGCAGTAAGCCAGGACACAAACTGTACCATGTTAACATGATGAAGCCATACCATCATACCATGATAGGGATGCCCTTGTGCTGAGTATTAGCAATGAGTGGCAGGAGGAGTCTGAGGGGGATCTGGTGACTGATCTCCTCAGTAAGGATCAGACTAACACCTCAGTGGAAGGGGTAAGAATGTCCCAGTGGCTATTCCCTACCCAAGTCCAGGAAATACTAGCAGTGTTACAGGAGTTTGCTTACATGTTCATTGGGAAACCAGCATGCACCCACTTGGTGCAGCACCATGTGGATACAGGACCACAAAGACCTATAAAGCAGGACCCTTACAAGGTGCCTGAGCAAGTTAGACAGACTCTGAGAGAGGTGATATCAGAATTATTTGAACTGGGAGTAATCCAGGAGTCCAGCAGTCCCTGGGCATCCCCAGTGGTGCTGGTTCCAAAGAAGGATAATAGCACCAGGTTCTGTGTGGACTACAGAAAACTAAACAGTCACACAGAGTCAGATGCCTACCCCTTGCCTAGGACAGATGAAGTCTTAGAGCAGCTGAGTGGGGCTACGTATCTGACCACTATTGATGTGACCAAGGGCTACTGGCAGGTGCCCTTGACTTCCACTATTAGAGAGAGAGTTCAACCTTAGTGACTCTTTTCAGGTTATACCTGTTCATGAAGTTGATCTTTGAGAAGAAAAATGCCCCAGTGACCTTCCAGAGGCTGGTAGATCATATCATAGCAGGAGCAGGAGATTATGCCCTTTCTTACAGGGAAGATATTGTCATCTACAGCCATTCCTAGCAAGAGTACCTTCAGCATGTCAGGGAGGTTCTGGGCAGACTGCAAATGGCAAGGTTGACCATTAAGCCCAGTAAGTGTCAGGTGGGTATGGCAGAGGTCTTCTACCTGGGATAGTGAATGGAAAGTGGTAAGATCAGGCCAGAATCTGCCAGAGTGGAAGCTATTCAGGCATGGCCTGCCCCTGTAACCAAAAAGCAGGTGAGGGCATTCTTGCAGACAGAGGGGTACTGTAGAAAGTGTATTCCCAATTATAGTACAATAGCTGCTCTCCTCACAGACCTGATGAGGATAAACAAGCCAAATATATTTGTGTGGACCCCAGCCTGTGAGCAGGCACTCTAAAAGCTTAAAGGGGGTTTGGGATGACCCCCAGTGTTAGCCAGTCCAGATTACAGCAAAGGATTTGTTGTGCAGGTGAATGCTTTGAACCATGGGGTGGGGACTGTATTCAGCCAGATTTGCTCAGAAGGAGAAAAGCACCCTGTGGTATATCTCAACCATAGAATCCGACCCAGGGAGGAATGTTATGCAGGTGCAGAAAAAGGATGTCTAGCCATAGTATGGGTACTGCAAAAACATCAGCCCTATCTGTATGGAAGGAAATTCACTGTGGTTATAGACCACAATCCATTAACGTGGCTACATTGAGCCAGCCAGCAAAATGCTAAGTTATTAAGATGGAGACTGGGGTTGCAGGTATGTCACATGAGAGTGTAGCACTGTAGTGGGGTCAGCAATGCCAATGCAGATGGACTCTCAAGACAGGATATGGGTTAATGTATTCCCAGACAGGCTCATTTCTGTCAAGCAACATTTCTCCAGGGTCACTTTGAAAAAACTAGCTTGAGTCTTCAAAGGGGGGAGAGATGTTCTGATGTCAGAAAGTGCCAGTTGTGCTAGGGTAGTGTACGTGTAACATATGCCAGCCCAGCTAGCTGGAGTTTTGTAAAGAATTATATGTAATTTGAATATCCAACTGATTTGTACAGATGCCTGCATTAAAAATGTATCAAGAGTGGGTCCTGCTGGACAGAAACTAAATATACATGTATGTCAGAATGTATTGTTGTAACTGATTAAATGTATATAATTTAACCGAGGATACTGGAAAGGAAGGGGTTAAGCCCAGCCCAGCAAACCTGAATAAAATTATCCTGAAATTAAATGACATGGTTTAGGCCATAAATATTTTATCTCACAGGTCTGAATGCAGCCAGAGACACAATGTCTGTGAAAATCCTTTTTGCAGGAAAGGTAGAAGTGTTAGAATTGTTTTATAGCTTCTATATGCTGTATTAAGCCTTAGCAAAGTTCTATGTGTTCATAGGTTCATAGGTGTGTACTAGGCTAATGGCCCTGGAGCTTATATAAGCCTAGCCAAAGAAGATTCCCTGGCATCATGCTGCCCAACGTTAGTTTCCAGTGCCCCTGTCAACCAAGGCCACTGAAGTGATCCCAGGGATGAACTTCCTATTTCCCATACACTCGTCAAGATTTCTCTTAAAGCGGGCCAGTGAAGTGCTCTGCTTGAAGTGAATGGGAAGTTTGTTCCAGAGTATGGGAAGTCTCTGGGTTAGGAACCTGTCCCTCCAGCATGTAATGTTTATTGTGGTAATGAGGTTTAAGTTCCTGGAGCGTGTGGCATGGAGGGATTGAGATTTCTTTAGGTGTAGCATATCTAGCAGCTGTGGGTCAGACATGGCTTTGTAAGTCAAGCAGAGATCGCCTCTAAGCAGGCGATAAGAGACAGAGTATAGCTGGAGTCTTTTGAGTCTGTCCATATAGGGCATGTGTCTAAGGCCTAAGATTCTCTTAGTGAGGTATTTTTGTGGCCTTTCCAGTTGCTGTACATGTCTAGTGAGGTGCATACCAAATGAGGCATTGTATTCTTTAATAGGTCTAATGAGGGACAAGTAGAGAGGAATTATGACCTCTTTCTTCCCGGATTAGAAACCTTTTGTAATGAGATGTACCCCATAGAAGGAATTTTTGACTACAGTGGCAATGTGGTTTTCAAAGGAGAGGTTGCTGTCAACCTGTGTCCCCAGGTCTTTTATCACAACTTCGGTGTTTAGTCGGCTACTGCCTATGTGGTAGTTCATGGTCACCGAATTTTTCCCAAAGGGAATTACAATGCAGTTTTTGGCACTGAGCTTAAGGCCATGGTCCTGGCACCAGTCACTGGTGTCAGTGAGTCCTTTTTGTAGAATGTCTACATCAGTTGGAGAATCAATAATAACTCCCAGTTTGCAATCATCTGTAAACTTCATCAGCCAAAGTCCCTTTGTGCTGGCTTGAACTTCAGAGAAGTAGATGCCAAACAGGGGAGGACCTAGGACCGATCCCTGTGGGACACCACTTGTAACTGGTCGGTAGTTAGATTTCGAGTTCACTGCTTTCATGGTGTGGGTTCTAGCAGTCAGCCAATTGGCAACCCATCTTATGATATAGGGGTTTATGCCTAATTTAGTGTGTCTACCTATGATTCCTGAGTGAGGGATGGTGTTGAAGGCATTGGAAAGATCTAGGTAGGCTGTGTGAACTACCTTGCCCTCATCCACAGCTCTGGTGACAGAATTGAAGAAGTCTATCAGGTTGAGCAGGCATGATCTACCTTTCACAAACCCAAACTGCATGGGGTCCAGAGTTTGGAGATTCCCTATATCCTTATTTATAAGGTCCATGATGATGCACTCCTTAGCCTTACATATCAGACTAATCAGGTTAATGGGGTGATAGTTCCCAGGGTCTGTAGTTACTCCCCCTTTGTGGAGTAGGAATGACCATAGCAGTGCACCATTCGGTAGGAACAAAGTCTGAAATGAGACTGTGATTGAACAGTGTACTCAGTTGTGGTGCCAGTTCACTTTGTAATTCACGAAGAACACAGCCAGGGATATTATCAAGTCTCATGGAAGCTGTATTCTTGGCTTTGGACAGTGCGGTTTTTACCTGTGTAGCCATGATAATAGGGACTTGGCATTCCTCAGGTATCATTATAGATTTACCTTTATATTGTCGATCACATATGATCGACCGACCACATCGTCGACCTGTTTCCTTGAAATCAAATCTGCAACACTTCTAAAATGTCGAATTGATGTCGAATTTCGACATTTCCGGCCGCGCCACACCTCCACACCAGTGCTATCATGGGTCAAAAGGGGGCGAGATTTAGCCATTCACATATGTGATTTTCGTCAATTGGGACGTTCACACTTCGTTGTTCGCAGAAGCAGGGTCGACCTTTTTGAGATCGCCATTATGAAGGAAAACCATCATTATAGGCCCTTTAGGGGGTGAAAGGGGGGTAAATGTCGCACTGAATCTGTCTGCCAATATGTTGGCAATATCAGTTGGTTCTGTATATGTATTGCCATTGTGCTGTAACTCATAGCAGATCTGAGTATTGCCATGTAGATTCTTGACATAACTATAGAATGCCTTGTGGTTGTCTTTAGATTCTGCAGCAATTTTGTTTTTGTAGCTAGCTTTAGAGGATTTGATGATGGATCTCAGTTTTTTGCTGAGGATGACAAAGGAGTTTTTCTAGTCTTGGGACTTCACCCTTTTCTGCAACAGTTTTTTCCTTCTGTTGTAGAGTTTGTTTATGGTGGGGGACCACCATATTGGCTTCCTTTTTTTGGAGGAAAGCGTCTTGGTTCTGTTTGGTATGGCCTGTTCCATGCACTTGTGTATGTGCTCATACAGTGCATTGGTGTATGATTCAGTCATGCACCTATTTTCCATTTGCAAGGGTGTCGTAAAGTTAGCCACCTCTGTTTTTAGAAGTCCAAAATTGGCTTAGGAGAATTTTGTTACAGTGGTTTCCTTTGGGAGGGGGGGTGAGAGTGGGGTGTGGATATCCATGGTGATTAGCCTGTGGTCAGATCTGACCATGGAGGAGTTGATTACTGGTGTAGAGCAATGGTTGCCCATGTTAGTAATGACCAGGTCAAGGATATTTCTACCCCTGGTGGGGGTAAGAATGAGTTGATCCAAGGTGTTGGAATTAATGAATTCTAGAAAACGTTGAGCAAGTGTGTTGGTACTTGAGTAATTTTCCCAGTTAATGGAGTGGTAGTTAAAGTCTCCCAGTATAAGCATATTGGGTTGTACCCTAATATTTTCCATTGTGTTTAGGAATGTGGAGTGGGAGTCTTGGGACATGGTGGGGGGTCTATAGCATGCCACAAACTGGATTGCAGTTTTACCCAGTGTTAGTTGTACCTGAAGTATCTCTGATTTGTTATGTTGGGCTACTAGTCTGGAAGTGTGCATATCCTTTATGAATATGGAGACACCACCACCTTTACTGCTTCGGTCCAGGTTTAGGGGCCAAAAAGTATGGTATGAGGTATAGCCTGGTAGTGCTGGGGTGCTCTCTGGAGTCTTGAACCAGGTCTCGGTCACTGCACATATGTCGATATTCTCCATTTTAAGGAGTACTTCCAGCAAGTGCATTTTGAGATTTAGACTTCTAGTGTTGAGTAGCATTACCCCCAAATTTTGTTTGCTTGTAGCTGTTATGGTGGTAATTTTGTCTTCATGGCATTGTCTAAAAAAGGCACTATTGGGATGGCAAGAGACTTGGCCGGTATCCTGAATCCCCGGGGTGAAAGGTGCAAGCCATGTCTGGTGAAGCATCGAAGTCTGTTGATCATGTTATCCCAGGCAAACAGATACTCGATCCTCTTAGAATGACATCAGAAACTTAGCCAATTGTTGAAGTCAATCATTTTCTGCTTGTACTGTTGCATCATTCTGGGTGATGGTAGGATGTTACTCAGAACTAGGATCATACATGTCTGGGCTACAAGATCCGAGAGCTCCTCTATGTCTCTTTTCTTGTAGTCCAGGGAGGTACGTCTCAGGTCATTCACACCAACATGGACAATGGCAGAGTCATATTTGTACCTGTTGTGGAGTGACCTAAGTGCATGTGTTATGTGACGGATCCTGGCACCTGACAGGCACCTGACCGCAACCTTCTCCTTATTCAAGCTAGTGGGTGGCACATCAGTGTGCCTTACTATAGAGTCACCTATGACTAGTGTATTGGGTAAGTTGTTTTGCCTTATGGGCTTTGGTTGAGTGGCACACTGTTTGTGTGAGCTATGTGTCTCATGGTTTGTGCTGGGATGTGGTGGTTGTTTGCATTTCTGTCTCAGAGGTCTCTGTTTGGGCAGATTTTTATTGAGGGCCTCCACAAAAGTAGGTGTGTGTTTGTGTTACAATGTGAGGGTTGTGGTGGTGTATATTCTGGAGGGCTATGCGTTGATAGAGGATCAAATGTGATGTCATTCTGTAGCCAGTCAGCACTGCAACTGTATCTAAATGCTAGTGGGTGATGTGATAGATGCACATTATTATTAGAGCTGAGAAGAGACACTCATCTAACTTCATCTTGCCTTGCTTTAGTAACTAGGGAACAGTAATTCTTCAGTAAGTTAGAAAATATAGTGAGATTTGATAAAATATTGTTTTTCTGCATCTGTCTGAGTCATTTCATCTGTGTTGTTCCTTTTATATTTCCTATGAATTGAAATGTTGGTGTTTTTTATAAATGGATATTCAGTATTTTCCTGTTTTCTATTTTATTACTTATTATTAAATATATCTATACTTTTCATTGTAGCTGGTCTTTTAGAAAAATATTTAACCTCTGAGAGTAATTGCATTTATTTAATGGCACTATGGCTCCGTATTCCCTTATTTAATGGCACTATGGCTCCGCATTCCCTTAAATCTTGCTACTTGGTCAAACATTACCATTTGTATTAGTATTAATTTTACTGAGAGTAATTGGGTACCCTTGTAAGAGCCTTAGAGTAGCTGGCTTTGGGTGTTCTGGTGACAGTGTATCTACCTTATAGTCTGGGTGGAGATGCAAAGTGAGTAAGCTGTGTCAGTCTTTTCTAGATGTGTGTGTGTGTGTGTGTGTGTGTGTGTGTGTGTGTGTGTGTGTGTGTGTGTGTGTGTGTGTGTGTGTGTGTGTGTGTATGAAAATCAGATCTGAAAGAGAGAATGTGTGTGTCAGCAACTTTGAACAGGGACACTGACAGCACTGATTTTACACAGAGGGTGGTAGAAGACTTGGCTTGGAACATCTGGCTAAGGACTCAACTCTATAGCTGTGTCAGTGGCAAATTTCATTTGGGGACTGGAGAGAAAGCCCACCCCCAGGACTGGTGTGTGCAATTCCTGTGTGCTCTTAAGGGAAATTGTACTTGCATCTGAAAATACTGTGTGTGTGTGTGTGTGTGTGTGTGTGTGTGTGTGTGTGTGTGTGTGTGTGTGTGTATGTGTGTGTGTGTGTGTGTCTATCTATTTTTTTCTCAGTGAACATTCCATACTGGTGTCAGTGGTGAGAACTGTGGCTCCTTGATGACTGGCTAGAGGAGGGACATTACACATGTCATTCATCCAATCCATTGAATAGACAACACGGTGGAGGCAGTCACATGTCAACCTCTGCCACATCTACATCCATAAGTATTTCTCTGGAGCACCTATGGGAATGTGCCTGTGCCTCCATGATGGCCGTAAATATACATTGAATGGCATGGGAAGACACACCTGGATCAGGTCGAGGATGGACAGCAGGCCTTCTCTGAGCACCCCTAGCAACACTCCTACATAGCACCCATATTTCTCAACTTTACAGATTTCTGCAGACTGTCCAGATTTTTGCCTCATATTTTTGGTCTGTTCCTCATAAAATTTGTGATTTTATGGATTTTTGTAACAAATCAGTGAGGATTAAATTCACTAAATAATGACAGTCATTTCAGTCTCAGACATCTTATCCTTCCAAAGATGTATAATAACACAAGACTTTTTATTCTATCAACTTTTTAAGTTTATAAGAGCAATATTTAAAAAAATTGTCCCTATTTTTTGAGGCTTTGTCTCCCCATTATTTTTCACTTTACCAGGATTTTTTGTGCTAAGAAGTTGAGATCTATGGTGGCACCTCACCTACACTTTGGCTACAGCCAGAGCCAACAGGCACTAGGGTTACCACCTGTCCCACTTTGCGAGGGACAGTCCCTCTTTGGGCAGTTGTGTCCTGCAAAAAATGTGAACAAATGGCAAATGTCCTGAGATTTTAGGACAAAATAATTTTCTATATTTTATGTAATAGTTGCATGAAACAGTTATTCTGTATCTGAAACACCTAAATGTTATAAGAAACAGAATAAGGAACTAAAATGCTACAAGAATAAACTTTTATTCAGGCAAAAAACTGAAGTTCTGTCCTTTGTACTGGCTGTGGGTATGTTTTGCCCTGCAAAATCTGATGTTTGTAGCACAAATGTCCCACTTTGGGCATTTGGAAAGGTGGCAACCCTAACAGGCACTGAAGCCACAGTATCCACACTTCCTTGATTGATTGCCTCACCCACCACCTGTCCAATACCTGTAGACTCACTGGAATGGGTAGGCATAGGCCTATTGGCTGTGTCTAGGGTTGCCAGCTTTCTTTTTGGCTAAAACCGGACTAAGGTCATGCCCCTCACATCACCCATAACCCCACCCATTACCACCCCGTCTCCCATCCATGCTCCGCCCATTTTGTGGCATCACTTTGATATTAGCTGATGGGAACACCCTCGTGTTCTGTTCTGGATGCCTGCTTTCAGCCGATTTACTATTCTTTTATGTAAAAAAGCATAGTAAATCAGCCAATTTAACAAACACTGATAATCTGTTTCCTTTTGGGAAACAGAATATTGAAGTTTGTACTGCTGTACAGTGTTTCCCTGACTACCAGCGAATTGATTTGATTTGTGGATACTAGTCCAGAAAAAAACAGATGGGTGGCAACAGTGATGATTTCCAATTTCCCACCTATTGGTCAAAGTTATGCTTAAATAGGGCTAGGGATGGAATCTGCTTTGCATGGGTGGGAAGCTTGTTCCAGTGTATGGGGCCCCTCTGAGACACATTTGTGTCTCATCAACATGGCCTATTTATGTTACAAGCAAAATTTAAATCCTTTGCTCTAATGGCTCTAATACTGTTCATTTTGTGGATGTCTAAAAGGTCCATCAGTGCTGGATCCAAGGATGCCTTGTATGCCAGACATAGATCATCTCTCAGTAACCTGAATGTGTGACAGACCCTTTCAGTGTGGAACTTTGAGGAACATGCACTTTTTAAGACCTCAAATGAGGTAGGATTGTCTTGTCTGTCCACCACAACTTCCATCCATAAATACCAGCCGGCCCAGGCTAGCTGCCAGCCTGCCCAGCCCTGCTGTACCACTCCTAAACAGTCATGATGAATGAATTACAAAAAAAAGAGAGTAATACAACACTATAGAAGAAGTAGAAGTAGTAATAGTATTACTTTTATATTTTTTTATCGTAAGGTGACAGAAGTGCATATTAAACTTGCCTCAATCAGTGTTAAATAACTTTTTTAATTGCTTGCTGCCCATTATTCATTTTCATTTATGATGTTGTAGTATATTTCTTACATAATTGCAGTGCTAACTGCTAAATCCTCACCTGGCTGACCTAGGCTATCTCTATCTAATTATTTCCGCACCGTAGATAAAGTTTAGCATGGTGACACACTGACACTCATCCCCTTGCCTCTCTTGTCTTGCTGTCTTCACAGAGGAGAGAACTGGCTGCTTACTTAGGCTTAAATAGACTTAAAATTTGCGCGCCATTTGATTTCCATATGGCGGTGCTGCTGTCACTGTCTGCTGTTGTAATAACTAAGCACACGCGCACGCATGGCGATGTTTCCAGCTATCCCAAGAACTAGCCACTCCACTCCATTATCCTTAGATACCACCACCAAAGTGAAGACATTGTTTGTTTTTTTTTTACTTTTACTTGATTCTGAGACTGTCATGATCATCTGTGTGGCGTGCTGTAAAGTACTTGGGTAAATCGTAAATGCTCAGATAAAAATTGAAACATCTTGTTGTTGTGCCATCCCATCCCTGCTTCCACCACCGCTTCATCATCAACTATTGCAAAGTGACTGACATCGCACGGTGATCATGTCGGAGAGGAGACAGTGTAAATGTGTAATCACTTGAATAATTAGGAGGAGAAGGGTTCAGCGAAATAACTTTCTTTCTGTTAGCTTCCCATATATTTTACTTTTGAAGTGAGGAAGAACTCTGTTAGGAATAGATTACGGTCACTCACTGACACTGAATGGCAGGTGTTATATAACAGCAGAAATACGCACAGTGACAGGAGGGGTAAATTAAAAGTAAAGCTCCATGCCACCAGCAGTCAGATTCATTTAGCCAGAGACTGTCAGACTGAGTGTGCAAGAAGTCTTGTGAGTTGTTTTTGTAAAGAGAGGGTAAAGTGAAGGCATGATTGCAACAACAGTTACTTAACTTAAGTCAGCAACTGATGTGACAAGAGCCACGAAGGCAAGAAATTCTAGTTTAATTCGTATTACCACCAGTACCAGAATGGCTGCATATGCAGCCATTCTGGTACTGGTAATACGAATTAAACTAGAATTTCTTGCCTTCGTGGCTCTCGTCAGTTGCTGACTTAAGTAAAGTAACTTGTTGCTTGCAATTGTGGGTGGCATTGTGTGCAGTGCAGCTGGCAGCTGCCTGTAAGTAAAAGTGGAAGGCACTCGCATCGCAAACCCGGACTTCACTGAGTCTGGTTTTGATTATATTTTTTAACTGGACTGTTTGTTGGAAAACCGGACAGCTGGCAACCCTAGCTGTGTTCAATGGAATTTCAGGGAATGGCTGTATGTCAACCTCAGTGTCAGATTCAACCTCCGTACCCCGTGACTGTGCCTCTGTTTGGCCACCATCATCATTATCAAAGTCTGCTGATACTCTGACATCAAGTGGTAGACATCCCACACTTCTACTGTCAGGATCACCTGTGATAATAAGCAATAAACACAGGAAAAATTAATGCCTAAACTATTATACTCCAATATATGTTAACAAAATAACAGTGCTGCCACTATTAGACAGTACAGCAATACACACAACAGTCCTGACATCAACATCACACACTAAAATATTTCTTTGAATTGCTCATCAGTACTGACATAAAAATGTTTGGTTTACCATGTGCAGATGAGGATGTCCTCTGCATGCCAGATGGTCCTGTAAGAAGTTAAGCAAAAGGTAAGGACAACATCATCACAATTAACATTAACACAAGGGGTAATATCTTTTACCTTTTATATGTCCATTAACTATATTTTCATCAAGAACTTGGATGACAACTCCAGCCTAATCTAATCAATCAGAATATATTAACTGTAGCGATCTTGAATCCCCCCAAAAAAATATTTTGTAAAACAGAAGTACTGTATTGATCTTAATCGTTTTACTATACAACAGTATTAAACAATTGAAATACAAAAGCCTACCTGGAAGCTCTTCCTGGTATGTGCTTGCTGTGCCTGAAACAGTTGCACCAATGTCAAGGACGTGCTGTTCTGCACTTTCCTTGGAGCTGTCTGGATCCCTGACAGTGGACAGGAACTCTTCATATAAGTGCCTGTTTTTGCTCTTATATTGCACTTTTAATTTGGATTTGCATTCTACTGTCTGTTTGAATTGTCCAAACTGTTTTTAGCCACATTTTACTGTATACTGTACTAGTTCAGCTGTAGCATAGCCCATTTCCATGTTTGCTGTTTCTAGGTCTGTTTTGTAACTTCTGAGCATTAAATGCAAGCCATCTTTGTTGGTGAAGGCCTTTCTGCACCCTTATGGGAGGAGAGTGCTATCTGGGATCATCTAATCAAGGGTGATTGGACTAGAGCTCAGAGAGAGCATCCTTATTGGCTAGTTTGCCTTAAAAGGGTTGTTTCTTGTTTTATTTAAGCCCTGTGTTTGCTCTTGTTTGTGTGTAACTGTGCACCGTGCACTGCTGTGTAATGGTGGTTTCCATTGTCGGTTATAGACGCAAGCATTTTGCTTGTTAAATTTTCCCTTTGCACTTTGCTTGGGGACCTCCAGGTTTTTCATGGTCCTGCTCTACTGTCAGGTGGAACACTAAGCCTAGTCTCAGAGGTACCAACACACCTCTCATCCACTAGCCATTCCTACATGTGACCTCTTTTCCTGACCACCCACTAGCCATTCCTAAGTGCGACCTCTTTCCTGACCATATAAATTTGCCTAACAGTATAAACAGATAATTTCCCACAGTTTCTCCAACCAGCTTGTTTGACATAGGCATCCTGAGGCAGTGTAACAACTGCCTCATGTTCACCAACAACCCTCTACTCTAGTCCGCACAAACTCAACATGTGAAAGATGCAACTATATTAAGAACCTTGAATCCATGCTCTCTCACACACCAGTCAGTACAAATGACAATGAGCGGGTTGTCAGCATGCACACCTCACCTCCTACTCCACCCAAACCCACATCACACATACCTACATATATGGAGGTCTTCACCAGAAACATACCTAAACACCAGAGACCTGCTGAACACAAACACAAGCAAGTTACATATAATACTTCCTCTGTAGAACACAATACAAATACACATAATAGCTCACAAACCAGTGTCTCACCTGTCAAGCCCTTAAGGCAAAATGTAACATATTAGTCATAGGTGATTCAGTTGTGACACACATGGATGTCCCTCTCACCAGGCAAGATACTGTTATGACTCCATCATAGTCCATGTAGGTGTGAATGACTAGAGATGTACCTCTCTGGACTATATGAAGATAGACATGACTGAGCTCTCAGACTATGTGTCTCAGGCAGGTATGTCCCAATCCTTAAGCAGCATTTTACCTTCACCTAGGATGATGGGTCAATACAACCAGAAAATGATTGACTTCAATAATTGGCTCAGTTTCTAGCGTCATTCTAAAGGAATCCAGTATCTGTCAGCCTGGGATGACATGATCAACAGACCTTGATGCTTTGCCAGAGATAGTCTTCATCTGTCACCCCTGGGATTTTGGTTACTGGCTAAGGCTCTTGCCACCCCCATAGTGACTTTTTTAGGCAGTGTCTCAAGGAAAAAATTCCCCGACATAAAAACTCCATCTAAAAACAACCTCAAGGTTATACTGCTAAATGCTAGGAGTCTTAACATGAAACTGCACTCGCTGGAAGCAGTCCTCACCTTGGAAGACATAGACATTTATGCAGTCACGGAGACCTGCTTCAAGGCTGTGGACAGCACCCCAGCCATACCAGGTTACACCTCCTTCCACATATTCAGACCGCAAACTGAAGACATGAAAACTAAATGAGTTGGTGTATAAATATTCATTAAAGATAAATACACCTCCAGATTAAACAGTATGATTCCCTGGAGATACTTCAGGTGCAATTAACTGTTTGTAGGACACCTAGTCAAGTCATTGACAGCTACAGGACCCCCCCCCCATGAATCAGGATATTCACTCTGCCTATTTACATCTACTTGAGTCTATCAAGATACATCCGAACACCATGGTTTTGGGTGACTTTAACTACCTAGCCATTTATTGGGCAAATCCCTCATGCTCAAACTCACTTGTCCAAAGGTTCTTCAATTTTGTTAACTCCAATGCTCTTGACCAGTTGGTTGACACCCCACAAGGGGTGCGAGTATCCTGGATCTGGTTGTTACCAGTATGGGGGACCACTGTAGCACCCCCACTGTGAGATCTTCCCTGATGAGATCTGACCACAAATCAGTCTCATTCGAAGTATCTATCACACCTCACACCACCACCCCCAGCAGCAACTAAACTAAAAAACTTTTCCAAAGCAGATTGCAACCTCTTATTGGATGGTATAAATAGCTACACTGCACCCCCCCCCCTCAAATGGAAATGGCAAATATGACAAGTTCTACACCAATGCTTTATACAAACAACTGTATAACTGCATGAACTTAGCTGTAACTGATAGGACCAAAACAAGATCCTCAAGAAAGAGCAAACCTGCCTAGGGGACAACTGCCATTACAGGCAGTCCCTGGGTTATGGACATCCAACATGCAGACAACCCATAGATATGAACGGGATGCTGCAATGCTGGAAATAATGTGAAAATAAATAAAAATCCTTAAAGTTTCCCAAATCGTACCTTGAAAATGAAGAGTTATGTTGTACTTACCTTTTCTACATTTTCCCCATTTGTGAAGCTGCTCACATGTCTTGTTAGAGCAATTACTTCCACCTTCATGGAGAACAAGAGATCCAATTGGTTATGAGATTGCTGTGCTGGTGATCTGATTGGTCAAGACCACTGTCTTGTAAAGTACAGTATTGAAGCAGTAACTGTACTGTACCATAGAATGGGCAAATGACATTGTGGTTCACTAGGGTCTAGGTGACTTTAGGAGGTCTGGCAAAGGTTTGAAAGTTCAGCAAAAAGTCAAAAACATTCTTGGGTGATGCCTGTAGTACAGAAATGTGAAATGAAGCTTAAAAAGAGGTAATTTTTTTTGTATGGAACTTTCTACCGTACTGTACTGTAGTGCATGAATACAGTCACTGTACTATTACACTTTACTTACAGTATTGTTATTATTACTACAGTATACAGTATTATGGTTAAGATTTTTATTTATTTGGAAGTGTTTCTAAAGTGTTCTATATGCAAAAAAAGTAAAATAAATACTAGACTGAGGGAAACATTTGAATATGTGACATTTAATAAGAGCCATATGTATGTGTTTTGACTTATATACAAATTTAACTTAAGGACAGACTAAAAAGCAGATCTCATCCTTAACCCGGGGACTGCCTGTAACAAGCTTTACAATAAGAGGAAGAAATTGCTGTCTAAGAGTAAGGGGGAGCAAGTCCTAAACTGGAAACACTCCTTCTTCAGCTTAAAATTATGGCCTGCAACTTAAATAGGACATGCTGGAGGAACAGAATTATCTCCCAGTGACTGCCGCATTTTTGGAACAAGCTATCAATTCATGTGAAACAGAGCAGCTCTATGAAGTTGTTCATGAAGAGCCTGAACGAGTCGATGGGACACCATAAATGCTTACTGGGGATAGTGCAAACAATCCTCCTTGACATGGGCAGTCATCGCAAAATGCAGTCTTGGGTATTGAATAGCACTTCTATGGTGTTACATTGGGTTGAAATGGCTAGGCTTAAAATGACCTCTGGGTCGATAATCTAGTAATCTCCTCGGATCCTATGATCCTATGATGAACAAGCAAATAAGACTTCTTTTGAAGTCCTCCAAAGCAAACTATTAATACAAATTAGCTTCCTCAACTAAGTACAACCATCAGGTGTTCTTTAGTTACATCTGTAACTTAAAAGGAAAGGCCCAGATTTGTGCCAACTGATAATTAATGATACCACATATACTGAGCCTGTGGACATAGCTAACCTGTTGGCCGACAGCTTCTGTGAAAACTTCACTCCCCTGACCCCACCACACATACCCCATGACATCCCTACCACCTGTCCCCTATCTTGTATCTATAAAGACCAGGTCATAAATACCCTTCTTTAAGGTGAAAAATATGCATCTATCGGACCTGATAACATCCCAGGCTGCATCCTACATGGGGTCCAACAAGAATTAGCAACACCATTGGGTACTCTTTTCAATCATAGTCTAAACACTGGCTTCGCCCCAGCTGAATGGCAAATGTCCACAGTTATTCCTTTGCACAAAGGTGGTGCCATACTCTGGGAACTATAGTCTTATTAGCCTGAATCGCCTTATCTGCAAGGCCATGGAGCAAATCATCATGAACCTTATCAACAAAGATATAGGAAATCTCCAAACACTTGACCCTACTCAGTTTGGATTTGTCAAAGGGAGATCATGCCTGTTAAACTTGATGGCTTACTTTGAGACAATCACCAAGGCCCTGGATGAGGGGAAATCTATGCATACAGCCTACCTAGACTTAGCCAAGGCTTTTGACACTATAGCCCACTCAGGCATCATTGACAAACTCACCCAGCTAGGTATCAACCCTTATATCGTTAGATGGGTCACTAACTGGGTCATTGATAGAACCCATATAGTCAAAATAGGAGAATCCACCTCCAACAGCAGACCTGTAACCAGTGGTGTTCCACAGGGATCAGTCCTGGGACCTCTACTGTTTGGAATCTATTTCTGTGAAGTACAAGCAAAAATTAAAGGTCTGTGGCTGACAAAGTTTGCTGATGACTGCAAACTGGGAGTGGTTATAGAATTGCCAAATAATGTCAACATCCTACAAGAGGGTCTTACACAAACAAATAAATGGTGCCAAAGTCATGTCCTTAAACTCAATGCAAAAAAATGTATTATCATCCCTTTTGGTAAGAGCTATATTCTTGCTAACTACCACATCAATAGCAACATCTTAAGTATGCACTCAGTGGTGAAAGACCTGGGCACACATGTTGAAAGCAACCTTACATTTGATCACCATGTCTTCACAGTGATAAGAAGGGCATTCTATATCACTCATCTCATATGTAAGGGAATTGCCTAAAGAAAAAAAGAAGTTATAACCTCCCTGTACTGTTCCCTCATCAGGCCAATAATTGAGTACAATGCCCCTTTTGGTATGTACCTTTTCAAGCACCTGCAGTGATTAGAGAGACCACAAAGGTTCATCACAAAGAAAATTCAAGGTCTTCAGCATCTGTCCAGTTTGGATCATCTGACAGGGGCAATAAATAGGTGCTGATCATGGAAATAAGGGTAAAACTTGGCTAGGCTTGTAAGGGCCCTAGGGCCATTAGCCTAGTAACATCCTATGATCCTAAGATCCCTCCCTTTTTAATTTCTCCAAATCTTTTGGGTTTCTAATACCATGATGGGAATGGATCCCATACCTAAGTCAGAGTATGATTAAACTTCATGAAATTAGTATTGTTTCCGTCTTTGATGTCGGCCCAAAGTGCTCTTCACACCACCCACAATGTGCCCAGTAATGACTCTTTTTGTTCATATGGAGTTACATGCATCACTAATATATCTAAATATGACTGTAGATTCTTTTTTATAAGACCTATTGCTCCTACTACTATTAGAACTGTCTTGGTGTCTTTCTTCCACATTGCTTTCATTTCTGCCTGCAAATCCTGATATTTTATAATGCTGTGTCTCTCTGTATGCAAGACACTGTAGTCAATAGGTATAGCAATTTCAATAATCAATGCTACTTTTGTCTTCATTTCATGGACCACTATATCTGTTTTTCTTACATCTGTCTTTTGAACTGTCAGTAATAGGTGATCCCATGTGATGTAGACTTCATCATTTTCAGTGATGCTTTGTGGCTCATGTTTCCAGTGTTTTTCAGCTACTTCAGTATTGTAATGTTTGTACAATTCCCAGCACAGAAGTCTTGCCACATTATTATGCCTTTCAGTATGCAGCCCTTCTGCCATTAGTATGTCACAACCAGCAACAAGGTGTGCAACTGTTTCCAATTCTGTTTTACAAAACCTATATTTGTCTTTTTCTCCCATATGTTCAATGAACTTTGTAAACCAAGGTGTACGTAGTCCACTATCTTGGGGTGCCAATATTAACCTTTCATCTTTTAGTTTGAATTTGCCTCTCCTTAACCATTCCTGCATTCAATCCTGCTCAACATGAGGTTCTTCCAGGAGTTTTCTATCCTTCAACTATATTTATATATTTTCTACATTTCTTGCCTTCTCATCTGATCCTTCACCTTATATTCTTTATTTTGTTTTTTTTTTTTTTTTTTTTTTTTTCACATTCAGTTGCTGCCTGATTTTTATCTACTTCTGGCTTGATTTCCATTCCTGCTTGATACTGATATGCTTCTGTTAGGGAAGCAGGGAAGTCATCTTAGATTTATTCTCCTCATGTTTCAAAACTTTCACTATGTTTGGGTCTTGTGAGGTCAGCAGATATGTATGCAGTCCACCAACTGCAGATCTATACATGTCATCAATTTCAAGGAGGCCCATACCTCCTTCAGAACGGGGAACATATAATCTTGGCATGCACTGATGTTTATCAATCATCTGATGAGCATGAAACATCCTTCTTGCTTTCCTGTCTAATCTATCCAACACCTTTTGGGGCCAGTCAGTCACTCCAAAACTGTAAATTACGACAGGAAGAGCAAACCCATTTATAGCTTGAACTTTGTTCCTAGATGTCAATTCTGTTTTCAGGATTAATTTAATTCTTCTAAAATATTCCTTACTGAGATTTATTTGCATTAGTTTGTGTTTTATTGTTGATACTTCATCAATTCCCAAATATTTATACACTCCCTCTTGCTCAAGTTCATTTATATCACACTCTTGTCCCAAACTGATGTTTTCTTAGTGGTGCAGCTTTCCTGCTTTAAAGGTTGCTTTTGCACATTTGTCAAGACCAAATGACATTCTTATATCATCTGAACAATTACTCGCAGTTGTGCTTTCAGTTCCTCATCTGATGAGCTATACAGTTTTAAGTCATCAACAAAGAGAAGACACTTGTTTGCTTTCTAGGAGCCAAATTATAGTCATTACCTAATCTGTTAAGCAGACAGCTTAATGGGTTAAGGGCAAGGCATAAGAGCAGTGGTGACAGAGAGTCACCCTGGTATATTCCCCCTTTGGATTTTTATCCCTGGAATAATAACTTGTCCTTTATCAGGGCTTAACTGCAAAGTGGTTTGCCACTGTTTCATGGTCGCTATGATGTAGTTTATCAGTTCAAGAGTGTATTTCATACATTTGTAAGCACTCTTTTATCCATGAATGTGGGATACTGTCAAATGCTTTTTATAGTCTGTCCGTGCCATACTTAGATTATTCCCCTTTTTACAGTTCTCCACTATGACTTTATTTAACAACAAACAATCCTTTGCTCCATATGACTTTTTTTATTACCATTTTGTTCTACTGCCATAATTGAGTTTTCTGCTAAATGACTATAAACTCTGTCGGCATCAATTCTACTGTATAGTTTATACGTTGTCGGAAGGAAAGTTATTGGTCTATAGTTTTTAGCATAGCTTGCAGGTTCACTCTTAAGTAGAAGCATTGTTTTTCCTGTTGTTAGCCAGGTTGGTGTTTGTTCAGGGATGGGTGTGCATATAAATAGTTCTTACTCATGGCTAAATCTTCATGCAAAGATGTTAATACTTTTAGCCAGAAGTTAGGTAATGCATCTGGGCCTGGGATTTTCCATTTAGAGGCTTTTCTTGACTTTGTTTTAATTTCTCTGACCATTACTTCAAACCATTTCATATCCTGTACATTTGAACTTCTTATTCTTTCTTTTACTTCTTCTATCCATTTAGCATAATTGTTATGTTCCACAGGATCTTCATAAATATTTCTCCAAAATGTATCTATTTCTTCTTTTTTTGGTGGTCTTTCAATTTCTTTTACCTTGTTTCCCAATTTTTTATTAAACTTTTTTAGGTCATCAATAAATTGCTTGTTTTGTACTTTTCCTTTATATTTATCTGTGTATTTTCTAAGTTTTCCTGCCTGTGCTGATATTTTTAGTTTATTATTTGTGATAGCGCATGATAAATCCTGATCCGTTATAATACTGCACATTGCTTTTATCACATCTATCTTTCTGAGTATTCTTGTTGATCTGTTCCCTCTTCTATACTCTTCTAACAGTGACACTTCTTGTCTTAATTGCTTTATAGTTTTCTCTATTCAATACTTCCATAATGGCATTCAATTTCTCCCCGTCCTTTCATTTATTACTATGTGTTCCTATGGTAGGACTTTTATCTGTTATTAATTTATCTGCACAGTAATGTATCCTATTTACTTTTGTTACATTGCACGAATGTCTATGGACAGTCCTAATTACTCTGTTTATTTGTTTTATCACACTTCTAACTTTTGGGGTTTTATTCACCTTCTGCAGTCTGTTTGTTTCCTTGATCACTCCCAAACATTGACTGTGTCAGAGTTGCCACAGTTTCCTGTTCTTTCCCTTCATGTGTAGCTCCCGTTGAGCATTTATACTGGTTTCCTATGGGAGTCTGCAAATTATCTTCATATGCCAACTGATTAGATGCTTCCTGTTCTACTAGTTTCTCCTTAATTTGGCTGTCCAATGCTCTATCCTGTTCTATTGTTATCCGAGTTAAATTTTCTACACTAAATCCTTTACTTTGCAGGTAATCCATAACCTCAGTTTCTATTTCTTTAACTTCTCCATTACTAATCCTATTTTCTACTTTTCCTGTTTGTTTTCTTATTTTTTTGTATTGCAAAATGTTCCATATCTGGATGTCTTTGCCTGTATTTCTCTTCAAATATCTTTGGTGCTGATCTTTCTGCATTGATCAGTTTTGCTTTCTCATTTGCATAAACATTGCACCATATTAAATCTCTTTTTTTTTCCCATGTCCATATTTCCTCTTCAGATGTCTCCTGCTCCTCTTGTTTCTCCTTACTTTGGGGACTAGTTATTCTGTCATGCTGTGATATGACCTGTGTTAAATTTTCTGCACTGAATCCTTCACTTCACAAATATTGCATAACTTTGTCTTCTATTTTTTTAACTTCTACTTGGCTAATCTTCTGTTCTGCATTTCTTCTTTGTGATCTTATTTTTTATTGTGAAAGATTTCATATCTGGATGCCTTTGCCTATATTTCTCTTCAAATATCTTTGAGGCTTCCTTTTTTGTGTTGATTAATATGGCTTTCTCCTTTGCACAAATATTGTACCATATCAGATCTCTCTTTTTTTCTGATCTCCGTATTTCTTTTTCTACCCTTCAAACATCTTTAAATTTTGTTCTTTAAATTTCCACACTTTCTCAGTCACTTCTTTTTCCAAATGGCACAAGGTTTCTTGGTCTATATAGTGTTTCTTGGATCTGTTGTATTAATGAACACAGATTTTTATTTGAAGCTTCTGACAGTTTTTCTTGTGGAAGTATTTTTTTGCTCTAACTGGTTGGGAGAAGGAAAACACAACAGCACTGCACGCTGCCCTATATCCAGTGAGTATGCCAGGTTAAACTTACAAAGTGTTAGATCTAAGGCTGGAAATACAAGTAAGTAGCACACAACTCACAGGTATTGTGCATTAACATCCAACCTCCCCTTCATTTATTGGCAACTGCATGTGATATTATTGACATTTAATATCCTCACACATTTAAGGACAATGATATAGCATGGCTTACAGACTGCATGTCACATATTCTGGTCAGATAAGAGAAGAATGACCAACAAACACAGATAGGTAAGACAGAGTTGTATATCTGTAAGCAATAGTCATAACTGGTTGTGTATTCACTTTGTGCACTACATCCAAAAATAATAAATATACAAATAACAGTTGTATGGTTTCATATTAATGTAGATGATGATGACGTCGGTTGTATACAGAATGATTTCAGTTCCTTGCTGCAAAGCTGTTTCTGTGTCAAAGAGGGATAAAGCACTGTGTTCTGAAGCTTCATTGGAGTGAGAGTTCAAATCCAGACCTGTGTAGAAATACCTCATGTGTACTGATATTTTCTAGTGTGTGTGTCATAGATTGCTTTGTTCAATTCAAAATAGTTATCCCTTTTTTTTTTCTTTTCTTTCTCTTTTTGGGGACAGTGTTTGTGTGATGTGCCTCTTAATGCCATCATGGGAAATGGGGGAAAATGAATATTAGGTTTGGCTGTGCTTATCTCATTTCCATGAAGGTTGGCACTGTGCAAATTGGACAATTGGCCCACCCAGGAAGGAGAGAGAACATCTGCAGATAGGACTCAAACAGCCAATAATTGAAACCAGATACATTCAATAAATTCTTTTGGGCACCACACAAACCCATTAAGTGGCATTGCGCAATGATTAACACTGAGACCTTAACAATGATTAGTAAATTGGGGAATGTCATGTAACTAGTACTGTGGCAGCAGGTGTAAGTATAGGGCTGTAGTACAGGGTGTGCAACTTTTTTTTTACTGTTGTGACAGTGCAGTTTATAGCAATGAAATGAAAAATAGATAAGGGCTATTTCAACATTCCTGTGGCAGCAAGAATAAGTGTAGGGCTGCTATACACATGGTCCTGGGTTCTAATACAGGATATTCCATATACTTTTACTGCTGCTTCACTTCCATTTATAGTCATTCTGACTTATAACACTTTAGATAGTGGAGGTGAGATGAATTATATGTATAAGGGATGAGACAACATTATTGTGTTTTCAGATGTATGACTGAGGGTATACTGTGTACTATATTTCTGTAAGTATAATTCTGCTATCTGGACTAGCATGGCCTTCACAATTACCTAAGACACATACACAACTGGATCTATATCCAATATCCTTGTAAGGTCATGCACATACATGACAGCTCAAACTGTCACCAGTATCTGTAAATGATTCCTGAGTGTGTCTGAGCAGCACTTCTGTAGCAAAGATGGAAAATCAATGTTGTGGAAGAAAATGTTTTGTCTGTTATGCCTAGGTTTGAATCCCACAGTGTAAAAGTCAATTTTCTCAGTGTATAAAGGTAAAAACAAATGTGTCAGGTCATTACATTTATGCCCCCAATGCATGTCTTGAAACCTAACTCACCTAACATTTACCTTCCAATTTCCGATATATATTTCCAGGCTATATCAGTAGACACTCCTCAAACCAAGGCCAAGTGTCAGATGAATCTTCCAGTTTTAAAAATTGCTTTCTTCACTGCTTGGCACTGCTGCTCTCCACTTACAATTGTGCAAATGTGGTTGGCATTGTTGCCTGGTTTGCACACTAACAGTAAATGTGATAACTGTAATTGGTTGGAAAGCATCAGTTTCCATTGCTCTAGTTCAGCTAGTAGACATGGCTGACATTAGAGGGGAAGGTGCCAGGTTTAGGGCACAGATGTGGGATGTCCATACAGGCAAGACTGGAATGCATAATGCTCTTCTGTTCTTTTCTATTCTTTCCCCAGCTCCCACCGAGAGTCAATTCAATTGACATACTATTGTTGCTCAGTTGGAGAGATTGAGGAAAGCAAGTGGTATGTATGCAGCTGAAGAGATGTGTTATTGTAGCATTAAAAGTTAAACATAGCTTTTTTGGTCTTTTATAGAGTTGCATCAAATTGAGCATGCATATCCCAATTGTAAAAACAAGTATGCATGCATTAGTCTGTCACACAAACCAATTCTAAGAGTTCAATATTAGACTGTAGTCAGAGATTTTGGGTTCAAATACCACAATTCAGAACAATACAATACTGCTATTTCTTCATTAATATTTATATTAAGTTACAAACTCTATGCCAGTGCCACAAATGCCCTGCTGTAAACTGTAATCTGTATAATTGGAACACTCATATATGCCATATGTGCACATTTCAAGGATTACTTTCAGCAATCTGTAATATAGGGTGTATCTGTTAGGACATATACTTAAATGCACTACTTCAAATAAAAGAGTTGTGTAATTGTATTAATGCATTATATGTCACATGTGATGGTACTAACTATATCTCTTTTTTCTCTCACACCTACCCTTATCTCTCTTTTTTATTTTCTATTATGTGTCATCAAAATGTTTCCATGTCATCCATGTGTACCACATCACTAAATGCTACACAGCACAGTAAGGTAGGCCAGCCCCAGTGGATCAGCCTGCCCCTGCTCCACTGGCTCCAGCACCAATGACCAGCATGTCTGGGAACAAACCAGGCAGCATTTCCTCTGCTGCTCCTGCACTACCTGTGCCCTCAAGTAGTACTGCCCTGGAAGCTGGTGCAGCGGTACCCTCTAGGAGCAGTAGTGGAGATGGTGATTTCATCACCCACAGGGAGGTGTCAGGGATAGTGCATAGGGCACCATTGGTGTATGCCTACACCGGATGCAGAGGCTGCACTCCTTCATGGTCCATAGGAGGATGAGAAGACATCAAGCACTCAAGCTATGAGTGGAGTAAGGGGACAATGATAACAGTCCAGTGGGTGAGGACTCAATTCTCACTGTCTCCAAGCTTGATGTGCATGATCCTGAGTTGTCCCCTCCCTCACCCCAGTCATGATGTCCCCCAAATGTTTGTATCCATCTCCGTCCCTGTCTCTTGTCTTATTTGTCTTGTATGTTTGCATTTGCTTCCTCACCAGTCCAACTTACCTGACCCAGACATACCTATATCCCTTAAACAGCAGTCCTCTCTTCATCTTCTGCTTCTTCTTCTTCTTTCGGCTTTTCCCAGTTAGGGGTCACCACAGCGGATCATCTGTCCACTCATGATTGGCAGTGGAGTTTTACGGTGTTGAGTTGCCAGCCCGGCGCCAAACCTTACACAGAAAGCACACACACACACACACACACACACACACACACACACACACACACACACACACACACACACACACACACACACACACACACATCTAGGGCCAGTTTAGAGTGTCCAATCCACCTACTGCATGTCTTTGGGATGTGGAAGGAAACCAGAGCACCCGGAGGAAACCCACGTGACCACAGGGAGGACATGCAGACTCCGCACAGAAGGCACCCCAGCTGAGAATCGAACCGGAGAACCTCTTGCTGTGAGGTGGCAACGCTAACCGCTGCACCACCGTGGCCGCCCCCCAAAGCACTGCAACCCTGATGTCTCAGTACTTTTACGACACATATATCACCTACACTACAGAAATTAATATCAAATATTGTGTGATATGCAATGCACATCAATCTGGTAACATGTAGAAATAGAACTATTGACCCATAATCCTAAAAAGCCTTATCTGTGAGGCTAGGGAAGGAATCAGCATGGACCTTATCCACAGAGGTATAGGTGACCTTCAACACACTTGATCCAACCTATTTTGGTTTTGTTAAGGGTAGATTTTGCTTATTAGACCTAGTGGACTTCTTTGATACTGACCTCAAAGATCTGAATGAGGGATTACATGACATACCACCTATGATAAGTTATCCAAGGCCTTTGACATTATCCTCCATTTAGATATCATAGAGAAAATCTCCCATCTGGGAATTAAACCATACATTACTAGGTGGATAGCCAGCTGGCTCACTGACAGAACACACACTATCAAAGTTGGGCACTGCACTTCCACCACTAGACCACTTATCAGTGGAATACCACAAGGATCTGTGCTGGGCCCTCAACTGTTTGGAAACTATTTCTCTGAAGCCCAGGCAAAGGTAAATGTCCTGTGACTTGCCAGGTTTGCAGATAACTGTCAACTGGATGCAGGCATATAGAGTCCCCCAATTATGTTGATATATTACAGAAGGGGGTGACACAGACAAATGATTGGTGCCAAACTCATGGACTGTACCTTAAAGCAAAAAAATGGGTCATTTTCCCCTTTGGCAATGAAGTACCCCTGATAATTATGATATACATAGCACCCCTGTAAGCTCAAACACAGAGTTATGGGACTTGGGAACACATGTTGATAGAAATCTACTATCAATCATTATGTGTCTATAGTGGTGAGACACACATTCTACATTGCTCACCTCATAAATAAGGCCATCACATTCAAGACCAGGGAGGTCAGAGCTATGCAGTACTCTCCCCTTATCAGACCACTTATTAAGTACAATGCTCACCTTTGTCTGTACCTCACCAGACACTTGCAGCAACTGGAGAAACACAGAGGTTTTTAACAGGGAGATTCCAAGACCTCCAAATCATGACATATTTGGAAAGACTGAAAGACCTGTCACTATACCCAGTATCATACAGGGTGCTGAGAGGTGACCTATGCCTGGCCAACAGAGCAGTTTCAGACCCTGACCTACTGGAAATGCTGGACATCTGCAAATCAAATGGTACAAGGGTCTCTCCAGCTGCTGCATGTGTCAGATGAGGTACATGCAAAAGAGAGTATTATACTCTAATAGTGTTCTGATGAGGTTCAAGTACAGTGCTGTCATACAATCTTAAGATGTGAATATGATGGCATGACTTATGATGTGCACAGCATAGGCTTTCAATACCAGTGTGGACAGTTGGTGGTCAAAGTTCAGATTGCTATGTATGTGTGTTCACAGCTCTTGCATCACTGGGTTTCAGCATAGCAGGACTGTTGTCAGTGCTGTAATTAGCATGGGATTCCACTTTTCTGAAGAGCAAAATAAAGACATATTTCTGCATTTATTTTCAGATTGTGTGGCTTTATCATCAATCATTTGTCTGTGTTAGCTCCTCCTGTAGTATGTTATCATCATTGCTTGCCCCAATGATTGCACCCAGTAGGCCAGAATCACCAAACATGCTAAGCCAAAGGCCATATACTTTAGCCTGAACTGTCAAGAAATAGATTCCAAACAGTAAAAAGCCAGCCACAGATCCCTGGGGTATGCCAGTGGTGACAGCTCTACTGGAACAGGTTGATTCACCAAGTTTCATAGCATGTGTTCTGTCGGTGAGCAAGGGTTAATCCCCAGCTGGGAGAGTTTCTCAGTGATACCTGCATGGGAGATTTTGTCAAAACTCTAGGCTAGATCAAGATAGGCAGTATGTACTGTCTTACCTTCATCCAGGCCTATCACACAGAATCAATGGGCTGTGACAACATAATAGATCACCTTTGGCATGACTCAGCACATATACCTTCCTGGTATGGATGAATGCACACTTCAACACACCCTCCACACAGGCTATATTCCCAAAGAAGGGTGCACATAAACATGCATCCATTTGAGTGGGGGGACAGCACCTGCATTTCTAAATGGACACTAGTAATATCACGGCTCTGTGCAACAGGCCTGTGTGAGTTCTTAATGCTACATCATGTCTGTTACATCTGATAGAGGTCCTCAAAGAGATCATCAAGGGCATGCATGATAACAACACTATCATCCTGTTGAACTTAACAAGGCCAAGGCATTTGACACAAATCCACAGTGAGGTATTCAATCTACACTGTCAGATATGGCCACAGGCAGCTATATCACCAAGTGGATAGACCAGTGGATCACAGACATGACATCTAACTATTCTAACAAGTGTGAAGTGACCTACATCTCAGGATCAGCGATCAGGCCCAGTACATCAGGGCTGTCTGCTAGGCCCTTTCCTGTCCATTATTTAAGTAACAGACATCACAGATGACATACACATTCTGTGTCCAAATAGTTTCCTGAAAGACTACAGATTGTGGGCAATCATTGACTCCATCTGTGATATTAGTATAAAACAGACAGTATCAACACACACCAAAGATTGCGACAGCCATGATGACACTTGCAATGACAAGAAAACATGGGAGATTTGTTACACCAAAAAAACAAATATACAACCCAAGTATAATGTGAACATCACACCCTATAATCAGACAAATAGATATGTTACCTGTGTCCTGGGGTGGATGCTAAGTGGAACATCCACCAGCATGTGGTCACAGTGCTGACTACTCCCTTGTATGTAACACAAGTATCAAGTATGTGAAGGATATCCACATCAGAGGTAATAATACCTCCATAGTTCCCAGCCTTCATCACACCAGTAACTGA